>NC_056748.1:235078734-235143734 GCF_019279795.1 Protopterus annectens | reverse complement strand
GCAGAAGTGTAATGGTGCTGATCGTGACATCTCTGTCTATCAAAGATCACACCAACAAATATACTGCTGGAATCTCCTTTCCTGTGTGGGAGGAGCCCTAACTACGGGGCAGTAGTTGCTTTTATAGGTTCATAGGTGTGTACTACGCTAATGGCCCTGGGGCCTTTACAAGCCTAGCCATAGGATTACCCTGGCATCGTGCCACCCGACCTTAGTTCCCAGTGCCTCTATCAAGTAGAGCCACTGGAGTTATCCGCCAGGGTGAATTTTCTATTTCCCATACAATCATCAAGATCCCTCTTGAAGAGGGTCAATGAGGTGCTCTGCTTGACATGTATGGGAAGTCTATTCTATAGTGTGGGCAGTCTCTGGGTTATGAACCTGTCCCTCCAGTACATTCTGTTGATTGTGCTAATGAGGTTGAGGTCACTGGAACGTGCGGTGTGGAGGGATTAGGATTTCTTTAGATCTAGCATTTCTAACAGAGCTGGGTCAGACATGGCTTTGCAATTCAAGCAGAGATTGCCTCTAAGTAGGCAATATGAGACAGAATAGTTGGAAGTTTTTTGAGTCTGTTCATATAGAACAAGTGTTTAAGGCCTAGGATCCTCTTTGTGAGGTACTTTTGCGGCCTCTCCAGTTGCAGGTGTCTAGTGAGGTGCATGCCAAATGTGGCATTGTAGTCGATGACTGGCCTAATGAGGGAAGAGTAGAGGGAGAGAATGACCTCTTTCTTCCAGGATGCAAAACCCTTAGTAATATGTGCCACATAGAAGGGCTTTCTGACCACAGTGGCAATGTGGTGATCAAACGAGAGGTTGCTGTAAACCTGTGTTCCCAAATGTCTTATAATGCCTTCTGTGTTCAGTGGACTACCATCAGTGTGGTAATTCAAGGGAACTGGGTTTTTCCCAAAGGGGATGGCGAGACATTTTTTGGCATTGGGTTTAAGACCATGGTTCTGACACCAGTCGTTGGTCTCAGTGAGGCCATTCTGTAGTATGTCAACATCACTTTGGGGTTAATAATAGCTTCCAACTTTCCAACTTGCAATCGTTTGCAAACTTGGTCAGCCAGAGTCCCCTCGTGTTGGCCTGGACTTCAGAGAAGTAGATACCAAACAGGAGAGGACCCAGGCCCGAACCCTGTGGGACTCCACTCTGAGACTAGTCGGCAGTCTGACTTGGAGTCAGCTGCTTTCACACTGTGGGTTCTGTGAGCCATTTTGCAACCCACCTAGTGATATAGGGGTTGATGCCTAATTTAGTGAGTTTTTCTGTGATTCCTGAGTGGGGAGTAGTATCATAGGCCTTGGCCAGATCAAGGTAAGCTGTATCAGCCACCTTGCCTTCATCACAGCTCTGGTGACTGACTCAAAGAAGTCGACCAAGTTGACCAGGCATGATCTACCCTTCACAAAACAAAACTATGTGGGATCCAGAGATTCCCTATATCCTTATTTATTAGGTCCATGATGATGCATTCCATAGCTTTGCATATCAGACTCGTCAGGCTAATGGGGCAATAGTTCCCAGGGTCTGTAGTTGCTCCTCCTTTGTGGAGAAGGATGACTGTAGCAGTGCACCATTCATTAGGGACAAAACCTGAGGTGAGGCTGTGATTGAACAGGGCACACAGGTGAGGTGCCAGTTCATAGGTAGGTACTAGGCTATCAGCCCAAGGGCCTACATAAGCCTAGCCAGCAAGGTACCATAGCTTATGCCACCCAAGAAAGTTATTTTCCTGTGGCACTGTCCAGCAGAGAGACAGAAGTGATCGCAGGGGTGTATTTTCTATTTCCCATCCACTCATCAAGATTTTTCTTGAAGAGTGCTAATGAAGAACTTTGCTTGACATAGATGGGTAGCTTGTTCCAGAAGCGGCAAACATGCTCAAATGCAGGCTTTTAAACCAGAAAAGTTGAAAAAGATGGAAAAACTGCCCAAATGGCCAATAAACTACAATTTCTGGGCCAGGAACCACCACTCTTGTGGTAGATAGGCTACCTAGTGCTTACCACTCCCACTGAGAAGCTAGAAGGCTTCCCTCCAACACAGAAAGGCTTGGGGGGGGGGGGCTCTGTTCTGTACACATCTCTCTCTTGAATTTGGCCTCTTGATTCATAGGCAAGAATAGTTGTATATTTCAGTATCACTGGAAACTTTGTTTGCTTCTGAAATGTTTTCCCCTGTGGAAAAGTTTAATAAAATAAAAATATATGGCTTAATGCATCAGAGACAGCTTTATCGTTTGATTTGAATTGACAGGTTAGCTGCCTGTGTGTTGCAGAGTAGGTCTGCTTTTTTTCCGGTTTTGATTTTGATTAGCAGATTTTTAGTTAAAAAAAAAAAATACAATTAAAAGTTGCACTTTATTCAGTTGCTGTTTCTGTTTTTGTACTTATTCCTATTTTATTTAGATTTTTGCAGCATGTTTATAAAGTGTTTAGCTGGATTAATCTGCTGTTTTTATTACTGCTTGTTAGTAGCCTGATTACATTGAAACTATTATTCTAAGCCTCTTAGTTCTGATTTAAGCACTTGGGCTCCAAACTAGTTATCTTACATTATGAAGGTTTGTGATCTCTTGTGGCAAGGGAGGTAGCGTACAACCTTCGAGTTGGAAATCGCTGGTTGAAGGCTTATTGTGTCCATTATTATAAATGTGTCTGATGTTCTTCAAGTTTCTGTTGCATTCATCACCTGTGGGTTATTCCTGCTGTGGTAGTCCTCGGTCGGCCTGAATACCAGAGTCAATGTTTTTTTGCGTCAGCTGCAGTTGCCTGTAGTCTGATGTCAGGTCCATCAGTGCTGTAAAGCAAGGCAGCCAACATCATTACATCAGTCTTTCTTGCCTTGGAGCCCGTAGCAGAAGCAGTTTGCACGAGTGCCGGTCAGTCGCTACCAGAAGTTGAATTTCAGCTGAAAACGTCTAAAAGTAAGTACCCTGTTGGGTATCCTTTTTTCTTGCACTAACCGATATCTGAAAAAGTTAGCAATTTTCTCGCCTGTGGAAAGCAAATCTCACACCAAGACTTCTATTCTTACTGCGTCACTTGTATAGTCCCATACCAAGAAGTCCCCCGTTGCCAGTTCTGTGCCCTCTGTAATGCGAGAACAGTTCGCCGTAGTGCTTCTTTTATAGACAGTTGTTTTCATGTTCCATCTTCGCATTCTGATATCATGTCCATCAGCCAGCAATCTGTGGACATTCCGAAAAAACGTAGAGATAAAGATCGAGACAGACCACATAAGGCTAAGCCTTCCGACGATGCTACTGTTAAGCAGGTCGCCAGTTCTCCGAAATTCAGTGAGGCGCTTTTGCAGCCCCTTGGTGCCCCATTCGATATCTACGCAGGTCTCTACTGAGACCCTTTCAGTGTCCAGTATGCCACAGAAATCTTCTTAGTCTTCCAAGCCTTTGGCTCTCTCTGCCTCAGTTGGGTCTGCAGCTGCAGCACAGGCACCGGCTTCTGAGGAGGCCTTTCGCACTACCGAATCTAGACAAAAAACGATGTCTTCGCATCCAACTACACTTTCTCTCAAACCAATGGATTCTCTCAGGCCTAAAAGCCATGCCACTCCTAGGAAATCTGCTTCTGGCCACCATCTTGCTACTGATCTACCACCCAAAGCACAAATGCTTAAAATGGCGGAGGATCTCTTCTCCCTTATGTGGGGTAATCAGGCCACTACTTCTAAAAGCAAAAGGCACCCTTCCCCAGAAGGCATGACAGAACAGGATTCTGAGGAGTCTGACTATTCAGTTATTGAAGAGGAACAGCATTCCTTAACTGCTTATGTTGATTCAGATGCAGAGGAATCCAGCCCTTCTCCTTGCCCTCCAGAGGACCTTTCCTTTGGGGAAACCCTTCACTTCCTCAGGGAATTTTTCCAGTGGGAATCACAGGGCTTCCCGTAGTCTAAGAAAAGACTTATAGAGTTTCTGGACCTGCCCCAGCACAGACCCCTGGCCATTCCCCCCTATTTTAGAAGTGATGGATGATGTTTTCTATGAATCCAGCTTAGCCTCTGGCGCCCTCCCTCCTGCACCCAGTAAACCTGACCGGTACTACAGAGTACTGGATTCTCACAGATAACCTGTACAGAAATCCTGCTGCAGACCCAGAGGCCATTACACAGGGACCTAAAGGAGCTAGGACTAGTTCTGCCAAGAATCCCCTTCCTTTCCGACAAGGACTCCAGAGCTCTGGACCGATGGGGTAAAAAAGTATACACCTCTGCAACCTTAGCTATTGGAGCATTCAATTGTCATTTCCATATGTTAAAATATCAACAGCACACTTTGGAACAATTAAAACAGAAGATTGCTACCTTTACTGACTGTGCCCATTCAAAAGAGTTAGCAGATTTACTGCACTCTGCTTGTCAAGTGGCCAATCACTCATTACAATGTGGATGTAACACCCTAGAAGCCTCTAGCAGGGCAGCAGTGACAGGATTTGTTATTAGGAGACATGCATGGCTTAAGGAACAACCTCTCCCTGATCATGTCAAGTCTAAACTTATTGATGCACCCCTAGGAAAGGAACGTTTGTTTGGGGAAAAAGCAGAAGAGGCGCTTAAAAAGATGGAAGACGAAGCAAAATCTATGCAAACCGTAAAAGATTTCTTTCAAGTTCAACCTCCCAGATTCAGCAGGAAGTTTCCCTCCAAGCACTGGGCATTCCCTGTACCTAGCAGACAGGGCCAAGGTAAGCCCCACAGGGACAGACCATTCAGGCCCCTATCCCAGATCCAGCAGAGAATCAAACAGTGGACCACTTCCGTCTCTAAGGCAGGGAGTTCTAAGCTAACCTTCTATGGCAAACACTGACAGTGGCTCCCCCTCCCCCCTCTGCCCTCCCATCTCTCATCAAAAACTAGGAGGAAGGTTCTCCCTCTTCAAAAAGAATTAGCTTTTTGTAACAATGGGCCATTGGGTCTTATAAGATAATTTCTCAGGGATACAATTTCTCTTTCAGCGAACTCCCAATTCCAAGAGGGTACCCAGACTTGCATCCAAATCAGTGGGCAGAGGCAATGAAACAGGTCCAAACTCTCATATCCCAGGGGGCAGTAGAACCTGTCCCCTCAGATCAAACAGTGAAAGGCTTTTATTCCAGACTATTCCTAGTTCCCAGAAAAGAGGGCACTTGGCGCCCCATCCTGGATCTATCCATTCTGAACACTTCCTTGGTGGCCCCAGATTCAAAATGCTAATTTTGCAGCAGCTGCTGCTTATGCTAACAAAAAAATGTCTGGCTAGTGACCCTAGACCTAAAAGATGCCTACCTCCACATCCCCATCAGGGAATCGTGCAGAAAATTCCTGCACTTCAGAGTAGGCTCACAACACTTTCAGTTCTCTGCGCTGCCCTTTGGCTTATCTACTGCTCCCAAAGTATTCGCCAAATGCTTGGCCCTGGCCATAGCATTCTGTAGACAGAGAAGTATACAGATTTACCCTTACCTGGACGACTGCCTCATTCAGGCAGAGTGCAAAGAAAAGCTGCTCCAGGACCTTCTCTGTGTCAAATCACTCCTAACTTCTCTAGGGTTCACCATCCACGAGAATAAATCAACACAAAACCCCATCAGGAAGATCATTTTCTTGGGAGCTGTGCTAGACACAGCATCCCAAATGGCCTTCCTATCCCCAAAAAAGCAGAACTTCCTGCCTCTCTACCCAGCTGGTTTCCAGAAGACACCTCACTGTGAGGAAATTCCTGCAAGCCCTGGGATACATGGCATCTTGTATCCTTCTCATTCCCCTGACCAGGCTTCACATGAGAAAGCTTCAGTGGTATTTAAAGAGCCTTTGGTGCCAGCACTCTGTCTCTAGAGACCTCTCTCCCTCTGATCGCAAGTATAAGGGTCGAGTTTCTCTGGTGGACAGAGGCCTGTGCCAGGAACAAGGGTCTCCCTTTCATCCTCTGTTCTTCCAGCCAGACCATCACCACTGACGCCTCAGGCATTGCTTGGGACGCTCTCCTAGCAGGCAGGTGCACCCAAGGTCTTTGGGATGCCCAGCAACTTCACTTGCACATCAATCAGAAAGAAATTATGGCAGTACAAAAGGCTCTGATGTCCTTCAAACCCCATCTGAGGCCAGGAGTTCTCCTTATAAAAGCAGACATCATCACAGTAATGCAGTACATCAAATGAGGGGACCCAATCCTATCCCCTGTACAGGTTAGCCATGAGCCTCTGGCTTGCAGCCACCTTCATGGATCTACACCTAATTGCCCGGTACCTACCAGAGGTCAACAACACCCTGGCAGACCACCTAAGCAGAAACTTACTGGATCCCCACGAATGGCAGCTACACAGGGAAATCTTTCTGCAAATCACTCAGGAGTAGGGGACTCCAGAATTGCATCTCTCTGCCTCGCACCTCAACCACCAGCTGCAAAAGTTCTGCACCAGGGAGTATCGCCTTGTAGCGTGGAAGCTGGATCCCTTGATCTTCCCCTGGAACTCCCTCTTTGTGTACACCTTCCCTCCCCTGCCCCTTATTCCCAAGGTACTGATCAAAATAAGGGAGGAGACACCAAAGACCATCTTCATTGCTCCAGATTGGTCCAGACAACATTGGTACCCCTTACTGCACAGCCTGACCTTACAGCCCCCCCCCCCCCCCCCAAGCAGCTTCCCCTGATCTCAGACCTCTTGACCCAGGTGAGGGGGAAGATACTGCACCTAGACTTAAACTATCAATCTTTCAGCATGGCTTATACCTTAAAAGCCAGCAAGGAGTCCCTGTTAAGCAAACGGGTCCTACACATCATCACAGAGGCCAGAAGGCCCAGCACCAGAAAATCGTATGCAGAGAAATGGAAAAGATTCTACTCCTGGAACCAGTCCAAAGGGGCCAGTACCTCCCAGCCTTCCATCCCTCTTATCTTGGATTACCTTGCTGAGTTGGTGAATAGTGGCCTTTCTTTCTCCTCTATTAAAATCCATGCCTCAGCCATTTCTGTCCATTACGATTCAGACCCACCCCTCTTCTCTCATCCTTTGATTAAGCAATTCCTCCGAGGGGCTTCTAATATCAGATATCCCAGAAGGCCTCCCACGTCACCCTTGGGACCTGAATTATGTTCTGGAAAAACTAACCATGTTAAGTTGTCCATCTCGCCTTCATTCTTGCTGGATGGGTTCGGAGCCGATCCTCGGCTCCGACTCGGCCAATACTAAAGCTCGAGAGCTAATTCCACCGGCTCTAGGCTGCCCTATATCCCACGATGCTAGGCAGTAACTACTCAGATCTCGTTTGCCGCTATAGCTGACGAGGTGCTTTTCTACCGGCTCAGGCAGGTCAGTGAGAGTTTTTACCGTAATAGGTATTTCTTAACCCCCTATTGTTTCATACCATAACCTTTTTAGTTTAATTAATATTTAGATAAATCGACCCCTGTTTTTCAGGTCTATATTCCCTTCCTTTTCTTCCCTTAACTTGTAGGCCTTCGGCCCCTCCCTTCCCCCAGTCCTTTAGTGTGACTAAATTAGTAGTTTTTTTGTTAAGGGCTTGTATGTGTGTTTGTGGCTTTGTGTTAGCCTTAATAATTTAATAATTTTCTTAGGTAGAGGGTGTGTCTGTAGTGTGTTTGTGTTGTTGTCAGGCACTCCTTTCAGTATGTCAAAAGACGCAAAGGTCTCAGGCTTCAAGAGGTGTGACTCGTGCTGTCAGAAAATGTCTCTGACAGACGGCCACACTTCTTGTGTGTATTGCCTGGGACCTTTGCACCTGCAGGACTCTTGTGCTGTTTGTCATGGTTTTAGCCCTAGAGTCCTGCAGGAACGCAAGAATAAATTAATCTTGCGGGGTTTATTAAAGCCTGAAGGCCCCCCCGACTCAGTCTGTGTCGGGGAAGCCTTCTAAAACTTCCAAACAGTCGGCTCCGGTTTCTGAGTCGACTGCTGGAAAGGTTGACGGCTTCGACATCGGCTCCAGCCGGAGCCGATATTTCCAAGCCTCATACTGTTACCTCGGCTCCGGCTGGAGCCGAGGCTGATAAAACTCCGTTGGCTCCGATACTCTTATCGGAGCCACAGTCTAGGAAGAGATCTAGATCTCCCTCTATCGACTCCGTGCATTCGGCACCAGGATCCCCTCTTCTTTCTGAACGGAGCCATAAAACTCATTCCTCAGTCTTCCAGGTTATCTGACCACGATTTGCAAAGGGTAGTGAGTAGACTTCTCAAATGCTGCATAGCCCGACTCAGCAGTCGGTGGCTATTTCCGTTCCCCAATACATTCCTCCTCCGACTCCTTTGAGTTCGGAGCCAGGGCTTGTCGGAGCCATGACTGTCGGTGCGTCGCATCCGATACCTTCCCTTTCGGCTTCGTCGTCTGCTCCGATCTCCTCCTTGGAGGGGTCTCGGTGCCGAGCTTCCCTCGTCTGCTCCGAGGGAGCGAGTGGCATCGGACCCTTGTCCGACCCCGCTCTCCCTCTCGGGGCTTCGGCGCTGGTGAGTTCGGCTCCGACATCGGCTTCGGAGCCGTCCCTGTCGGTGCCGGGGGAGGTCCTTGTCTCTTCGGAGCGGGGGTCTCTGGCCTTGCCTGACAGGAGTGCCTTCGAGGTCATGCGGAGCGTGCTAGAACCAGGTTCTGCCCCACAGTCTGCTCCTTCAGCCCCCCCATCTACAGTGCCTGCGGTGATTTCTAATCGCCCCCTTGCCTTAGACCGCAGAGAGCCAACTCCTCAAGTTTCCCCATTGGGAATTTCCTCCTCTTCCGAGGCCTCTCCTGACCTGGTAGGAGATCCCCGTAGGAAGAGGCAGTGCAGGAGGAGGCACATTGACTCCCCTGAGTCTGTCACCTCTGACACTGACTTAGAGGAATCTGAAGGTTCCCCTCGATCCCCGTCTGAGGATGCCTCCCTCCTTTGCTGACATCCTTGAGATCCTCAAACAGAGGGGGAACTGGCCAGCCCTTAACCCTTCGGAGGATGAGTCAGTGTATCTTGAGGCGTTTGGCTCTCGCCCTTCTACCTCCTGGGTGTCCCCTCCCTTTGACCCCCTTATGGAAGTGGTGGCAAGGAAGGCTTGGACGGCTCCTGATTCAGTGGAACCCACCCCGAGGAGACCATCTAAATTTATTACTGTCCCTAGAGACAAAGATTTTTTATCCAAAGGTGTCCCTGTTGATGCCATGGTGGTAGCTGCGGCCACTAAGAAGGAGTTAGCCGATCCTTCGGTTCCTGTCCATCCTCCTAATAAGGAATCTAGGACCATGGACAGGTACGGCAAGCGGATATTCTCATCAGCGACCTTTTCAATGCGTTCGCTGAACTACTTATGCCACCTCACTCATCTCCAGAGAGATTTACTCAAGGATATGGGTGAACTGATAAAGGATCCTACAGCTGAGGGGTTTAAAGACACAATGAACTCCCAGTTGGCAACCCTGAATTCCATCGTTAACTTTTCCATGCGGCTGGTCTCGTATGCTGCAGATGGGGCGAGTAGAGCCGCAGGCACAGGTGTTGCCTTACGACGTCACGCCTGGATGCGGCTATGCAACTTTGCGGACCCTTTCAAGGCGTCCTTCACCAATTCTCCCTTTGATGGATCATCCTTGTTTGGTCCACAGGTGAAGGATACATTGACCAGGTGCGAGGTAGAAGGTAAGACACTCTCTGCCGTAGGAGTCCGTTTTTCTACCCCTTCTAGACCCTATCCCAAAGGTCAGAGGGGAGGAAAGATGTGGTTCCGCAAACAATCCCAGGGGAGTCTCATCTGACACACAAGGTCGATTCCCCTCTAGAGGCAAAGGGGGGAATAATAATAGACGCCGCCCTAGAGGCAGAGGAGGTCCGCAAAACCAGGGTAGCGGAGAAATGTTCTCTGACAAATTTCAGCATCCCTGAGGGGCTGCCCGGCTGTCCACCTTCGGAGGCAGTCGGAGGAAGGTTATCCCTGTACCCAAAAGCCTGGCTTTCCCTTACTCAAGACAAATGGGTACAGTCGATCATATCTGAGGGTTACAAAATTCCCTTTATTCACATCCCATCCCAACCCAAAAGATCCCTTCCAGACGTTCCACCCGGTCTAAGGGAACAAGCAGCATTAGAAATTTCAAAGCTGCTATCAAAAAGAGCTATCCAATTAGTCCCAGCAGACCAGCAAGGATCCGGAATCTACTCTAAATTCTTTCTGGTACCAAAAAAAACAGGGGACTGGAGACCCATACTGGATCTCAGCTACTTAAACAAGTACATCAGGAAAACAAAATTCCGGATGGTCACGCTTCAGTCCATTCTACCCTTCTTGGGTCAGGACAATTGGATGTGCTCGATAGATCTTCAGGACACGTACTACCACATCAAGATGAACAGATGCTCCAGGAGATATCTCCGCTTCAGGCTGGGAGCCAGTCACTACCAGTTCAGGGCCCTGCCCTTTGGTCTCACTACAGCCACCCGTGTGTTTACCAAATGCATGGCAGTGGTGGCGGCTCACTTGAGACGTCAAGGATTCCAGGTGTTTCCATATTTAGACGACTGGCTCCTTACCGCCACCACCAGATATCAGCTTCTTCTATCTAGGGACTTCATCATCTAATCTTGCCAAGCTCTAGGCATTTCGATAAATTTCGAAAAATCTGCCTTGTCAATCTATTACCTTTATAGGCGCCACCTTAAACACACTCAATCTTTCAGCGAGACTCACAGAGCAGAGAGTGTCAGATATTCAAAGACAAGTTTCCCTTCTCTTACAATGCAACAAAGTCAAAGCCAGATTAGTTTTGAAGGTGTTAGGACTCATGGCAGCAGCTATTCCCCTTCTCCCCTTGGCTCGCTTTCACATGAGGATCCTCCAATGGATGCTGTTTACTCAATGGTCCTTTCAACAGCTCCTGATGTCCCATACCATTTTGATAACTCAATCATGCAAGAATCAACTGTCTTGGTGGATCACATCACCTCAACTTCTCCGAGGAAGACCCTTCACTCCCCCCCCCAGTCGCCATGTTGACAACAGACGCCTCCCTGATCGGGTGGGGGAGGGGGGCATTATCAGGGCAGGACAGTCCAAGGCACGTGGCAACCTTTCGAGTGCCACTTGCACATAAATGTCTTAAGAGATGAGAGCAGTGCTTTTAGCGTTGCAAGCCCTTCACGACTCTCTTCCCACTGGGACTGTTGCAATTCAAACAGACAACTTGTCCGTAGTGTGGTACATCAACAAACAAGGCGGAACCAGATCATACCCTTTATGTCGAGAGGCACTCAGACTTTGGCAATGGGCGATCTCTTCTCAGCGTTTTCTGATAGCAACGCACATTCCCGGGAAATCCAACGTTATTGCAGACAAATTGAGCAGGGCAATTCTCATGCCCCACGAGTGGTCTCTAAAGAAATCAGTTCTAGATAAAGTGTTCCTAAGAGGGGGCCAGCCTTGCTGCGATCTTTTTGCTACTACCCAAAACAGCAAGTGTCACGACTTCTTCACTCTCTTCCCGTTACCAGGCCATCCCACCAGAGACGCTCTAGTTCACGATTGGCCCCGGGGACTTCTGTATGCCTTTCCCCCCTTTCCACTGATATCTCAACTAATTCAGAAAGCCATCGCCTTGAGAGTGACAATGATCCTCATTGCCCCTTACTGGCCTCGACAGATATGGTTTCCGTTTCTTCATCATTACCTTTTGGAGCAGCCTTGGCATCTGGACCCAGTACCAGATCTGATAACCCACCAATCGGGTCAGCTGCACCAATCTCTGCTTTCTCTAAACCTCACAGCGTGGTTTCTCCGATTCCAACCTTAGCCAGGCTTCCCTCAATATCTCGCCGGTCCGAGATATCTTGATAGCCTCTCATAAATCTTTTACCCGGAAGATTTATAGTAGCAAATGGAAACGCTTCTCCTTTTGGGCAACGCCAAAATACATAGATCCCTTTACAGCACCTATCCAGTCTATTCTAGATTTTCTAGCAGAACTCTTTCATTTAGGATCATCTGCATCTACCATTAGAGTTCAATTGGCTGCCATATCTAATTTTCATGTTGGTGTTTCGGAGTCTAGCATCATGGCTCACAAACTCTGTAAAGCCTTTTTAAGGGGCGTATTTCTTCTCAAACCTCCAATCAAAGATCCCCTGCCTCAATGGGATTTGAACTTGGTTCTGGCATCCTTAATCCTTCCCCCCTTCGAACCGGCAGCTTCATGGTCTCTGAAGTTGCTTTCTTGGAAGACACTTTTTCTAGTAGCTATAACTTCAGCGAGAAGGGTATCTGAACTCCATGCTCTGTGCAGTCGTCGTCCTTACTTAGTGTTTCACAAAGGTAGGGTATCCCTCCGTACTAATCCATCCTTTTTGCCCAAAGTTTCCTCTCAAGTAAACCTAAACCAAATTATTGATCTCCCCGTCTTTTTCCCTAACTATTCAAACAGGTCGGAACAAAAGCTACATTTTTTGGATGTTCATCGCCAACTTAGATATTACTTAGATAGGACTAAACAATTCAGGAAATCTAATCAATTGTTTCTGTCATGTGCGGAAGGAAAATTGGGCCTTCCTGTTACTAAAGTATCCCTCTCTAGATGGCTTACCTCTACAATTACCTTCATCTATGAGATAAGACATCAAAACTACCCTCAAGACCTAGAGCTCATTCAACTAGGGCATTAGCTACATCCGTAGCTTTTCAGGATAGGCTGCCAATAGATTCCATTTGTGCAGCAGCCACCTGGGCTTCTCCTCATACATTCATTTCACATTACAAATTGGACATGGTTTCCAGAAGCCGTGCCAATTTTGGTTCCACTGTTCTCAAGAGTCTGTTCCGATAGGCCACCCGGGATAAGGTGCTAGGGACGCGGTCCCATCCAGCAAGAATGAAGGCGAGATGGACAACTTAACATTAAGAAGTTATGTACCTACCATAACGTTCCATGTTAGTTGTCGTCTTCTCGCCTTCTTTCTTGCGTCCCACCCTCCTTCCCCCAAGCCTGGACAGACCGACAGGAATTCAGTTTGTGTTCTTCCTCTGGAAGTCGTCATTCCCACACGTTCTTCCACCTCTTATTCTCCTTTTTTAGGTCTGCGATACCTTTCACGCAGGTCGTTTTGAGGTGGGTTTCCCTACTCCATTCTATGGAGACTAGGGTTGCTTGGTATAGCTATCAAACGAGATCTGAGTAGTTACCGCCTAGCATTGTGGGATATAGGGGAGCCTAGAACCGGTGGAATTAGCTCTCGAGCTTTAGTATTGGCCGAATCGGAGCCAAGGATCGGCTCCAAACCCATCCAGCAAGAAAGAAGGCGAGAAGAAGACAACTAACATGGAACGTTATGGTAGGTACATAACTTCTTATTACCTCCTTTCGAACCTGCTGCTTCTGCAGAATTAAAATACCTCTCCAGGAAAACTGCCTTCCTACTAGCTATCACCTCAGCCAGAAGGGTATTGGAACTTCAGGCTCTCATGGCTTTTGAGCCCTTCGTCATTTTCCATACAGACAGGGTCTCCCAGAGGACTAACCCCTCGTTTTTGCCCAAGGTGGTATCTGATGTGACCCTCAACCAGGCCATACACCTACCCACCTTCTTTCCCAACCCTCATAACAAGGGGGAAAGAATTCTACACTTAGTAGACATGCACAGACAACTCGGATACTATCTGGACCGTCCTAAACCATTCAGAAAAACAGACCAACTACTTGTCAGCCTTGCCCCTGGGGCAGAGAGGAAGCCCATTTCCAAACAAACCATTTCCAAATGGATATCACACTGTATCCATTTCTGCTACATACTAAATGGGACCGTCCCCCCCAAGTCTGTCCGTACCCATTCCATTAGGGCAGCCTCCACTTCCACGCCTTCCTCAGAGGAGTCCCCACCAGGTACATCTTGGAAGCTGCCACCTGGACCTCTGTCCATACCTTTACAAAGCATTACCACCTACCTTTTTTTTTTTTTTTTTAAGTTTAGAGTAGGTTTTGCCTCTGCAGTTCTGCAGGGCCTGCTGACCCATGCCTAGGATGCTAACCTATCCTCCACCCCTCTCTTCAGCTTTGGGAATCCTTCCCCAGGTGATGACTGCAACAGAGAATACACTCGAAGATCTGCATTTATGTTAAGTGTACACAGCTGTACTTCGGGTGTAAGCACTAGAGCTCCAAACTAGTTATTTTACATTAATAAGGTTTGTGGTCTATACTCTGTGTAGTAGTTTACATCCTTGTGTCAGGAGAGGATAGCCTCTGCCTTTCTGAACTGGAATTGTTGATGTAAATGTGCTTTTATTTGATTGACTAGAGGGCTAGCTGGTTTAAAATTTGAATATCTGTGTCTAAAGAGTTTGGCGACATTGCTAATTGAGAATAGTGTTGCTGGTTTCTACTAAACTCTACAGAAGCTAAGAATGTCATTACTGTATCCACTGTTTCGACACTTGTTTTTCGCTGCATTGAGTGTTTGTATTGAAAATCTGCACTTTTTGACCTCTTTTACAGTCTTTATTTAGAACTGCCTTGGTTCTACTTTAGCGAGAATAGAGGGGACCAGAGTCATTTTCTGGCTTGGGATTGTGTAAAGCAACGAAGAGTGTGCTGTTTGATTGGCCTCCGGGACTTGTTTGTGTGTGTCTTTTGTTAAGCAAATCTTCTCTGCTATTTAAATGTTGCAGTTGCACAATGCTTGATTTACAACCTATAACCAAGTGAAGACTTACATCGTCATATCCACTGTTTTGGCACTTATTTTTTTTTCTGTGTTGTTTTTGTCACAGTTGCATTAATTGTTTCTGTGGTGAATATCTGCACTTTTAACCTGTTTTACTGTCTTTACTTAGAACTGCTGCTGTCTGCATAGTGGAGCCTAGCTGTGATCTGTATAGATGCCAGTGTCTCACAACATAATTCGCCCTTGTAATCTGTGTAGATGCCAATCTCTCATAGTTTGTTTCCCTTAAAATACCCTTACTGTCAAGACAGTTTTTTTTAAAACTACTAGCGCATTTAGTTTGAGTATATCTGAACATTGCTCAAGTTCCTGACCTGTTCAATACTTAGATTTCTCTCACTCCTCCTCAGTAGATCAGTAGCCATGGATATGCACTTCTGACTATGTCTGTGTGGCTAATCCGGTTGAAGTAGGTATTCTGAAGCATTGTAGCAATTGCCTCGTGCACACTGAACACACTTATTCTTAATAAAACAGATAAAGTATGCGAGAGTTGTAAGTACACTTTAATGCTGAAGACAAAACACTCTCATACAACCAAAACAAGTCCTGTAGAGGTTGTCAGACACTTGCACCATACCTGCTGCACAGGATAACGACCTTGCACATAAAACGTTCTTCACTTCTTTCGTTGTTACTGCCGTCCAGTCATTTGTTACTGCTGTGTTTATCCTCCCCTTTCTATTTAATCATACACCACCTCTTTATTACTCCTGTTCAAAACTCTTGCATTCCCTTTTTTCATTGCTAACCTAGAGGTACTTGTCCATTACTTCACATATTTTTTTCTGGAATACTGTGCTTAATTCTGTTCTGTTTTTTCTATACCTTTCTTTTCACCTATTTACAGCCTTCAACTGATTTGCAAATACATGTCAGTGACTTATTTTACAGTCCAGCTTCTCTTGTTATATCTTATCTGTCTGTTGCTGACAATTTATTGTATTCACTGCTGCTGTTTTATTTTACTTTATTTTTGCTGAACTGTGTATGCCAAGTCTTGTTTTATTATATTACCAACTTAGTTTGATGTTGTAATTTAGTCAGTCGATGCTGAAACTTAATTGTAATTTTCTTCATTGTGTACTTAACTTTGTTATATATTTGCAGCTTTTCTCCCCAGGCCTTTGCTGAAAATGGGTTTTTGCCCATTCGGACTTTTCCCGCTCAACAAATGTCAAATAAATAAATGCTGGAGCACTTACAGGTAACCTTCCTAAAACGCTAAGATCTCCTGCATCCTTCCTGAAACACTTAAGTTCTCCTGCACAGCACAATCAAAAACGGGTCCTCAGCCATCACATAAACAGTCAATTAAAACACCACCCACAGCTACACATAGTAACACTGTATCCAAGGCCTCTACTGCTAAGCCTTAAGGCAGACTACACACAACCAATTTTCCTGGTCATTGGTGATTCTCTAGTGAGGCACACCAAGGTCCCCCTCACCAGCATTAGTAAGGAGAGAGTAAAAGTTAGCTGCCTTTCCGGGACTTGGATCTGGCAAGTCATACAGGCACTCCGGTCATTGAACCACAGATACCGGTATGACTCTGTCATAGTTCATGTAGGTGTTAATGGCCTAAGACGCATCTCCCATGACTATATGAAATGAGAGATGATCAAGCTTGTTGATTGTGTTAGGCAGGCATGAGCCTACCACTGAGCAGCATACTGCCTTCTTCATGAATGATTCCATGTTACAAACAGAAAATGATTGATTGTAACAACTGGCTTAGCTTCTGGTGTCAATCTAAGGGGTGTACAATATTTGGCAGCCTTGGAGGACATGGGAGGTAGACCTCACTGCTTTGCCAGGGGTGGTCTGCACTTATCCCCTCTGGGCTTTCGGATATTGGCAAAGACCTTTCACACCCCCATAGTGCCCTTTTTAGGCACTGCCAAACTGATAAACCTGCTGAATTAACTAAACCTACAAAGGAAAATTCAAAGGTGATACTGCTCATTGCTAGAAGTCTTAACAAGAAACTGCACTCCCTGCAAACCTTCCTCTCCCTGGAGAGTGTACACATCTGTGTCATAACAGGTGCATGTTTTAAAGTTAGAGTGAACCTCGGCAGTGCAAGGTTATAATGCCTTTCACACCTTTAGACCAGCTACTGCACAGGAGGGAACTAAAGGTGGAAGAGTCTTGGTCTGTATTAAAAACAACCTCACATCCAGACTAGTTAGTATATGACCCACTGGAACTTGTGCATGTGTAACTCACCATGATCAGGGTCTCGTACCATATCCTTGTAATCTGTAGGCCCCCTTCCATGTCCCAAGAAACCCATACTGCCTATCTCAGTGCACTAGAGTCCCTCACCATTCAACCCAGTACAGTCTTCATAGGGGATCTCAACTACTCCTGTGTAGATTAGGAATCGTACACCACTTCTAAGACAGAATCCCAGTGATTCCAAAATTTCATTGATACCAACATCCTGGAACAGTTGGTCCATTCTCCTACCAGGGATAAAAACATTCTTAACCTTGTGTGCATGAATGTGGGAGAGTGGTATTCCTCATCCAACGTAATGTTCTCTGTTGTCAGATCTAACCATGGGCAGTATTGTTCGAAATAAAAATTAAATCTGGGGATCCATCAAAACCAAAAACCTTTAAAAAGTATTCCAAGGCTAACTTCTCTGTACTAAGCAACACCTTGGCTAAATTCCAGCTACTCATTAACCCAGTAAACACCATAGCATATGCTGATCTATTTACAGAATCTTTATGCAGCTATATTGATAGCTGTGTAGAGCTAGTTGTGCCCACTCATATGAAGAATACGACAAACTCAAAAGACTAACCACCCTGATGGAATCGCAATATCAGTCTGATCCATTGTGTTCTATTTTCGTCTGTTCAAACATATTGATTGTCAGATCCAGTAGGATCCTATCTTGACACCTACTTTGAAGCTTATTGGTTCCAGAACTCTGACTCCTCCCCTACCCATAATTCCCTAGGCTGTATGTCAGATGCTCAGACCTTATTTGTCACACGAACATTTCAGAAGTGCTTAAAGCTGTCTTCAACAATAGGCTATTTTTTAGTTATTGCTGCTGCTTCTCTCCTACCATGAGAGTTTTTACTCTCACTTTGAGCATGGTTAGTGTTTCCAAGAGAAAGATAATCAGAAAAAAGGTAAAAGAAGAAAAGAGTACGTCTCCATCTAAATCATCAAAGAAAAGGTCTTTGGAACCAACAGCCTTGGTCAGCCCCAACTCCAAAGTGCCTAGAAGGTTGGATCTGACACCTACTCAGGCCTGATCACCTTCTCCGTGCACCAGTTACTTGCTGAGACTGGTGAGTTCTAGACTGCAGTCACCAGTACTACAAGAATGATGGTATTCTTGACCACCATCGGTAGCATCATCCTGTCGATCATCTGTCGACAAGTTGATGAAATTCTTGAGGGCACAGATACAGCTTGGGGTTATACTGGCACCATCCTCTGGGAAGGTATTGATTGTTGGCCACCTTTACCCCTCCTTTGCATGAATCCACAGTGACCTGACATTCTGGTTCACTGTTAATGGAACCAGTTGGAACCGTAACACCTTTGTCAGAGCTAGAGATGTTTGCGTCTTTAATGCTGACTGCCCTATTTTCCCTCAACTCCAATGCCTTCGGATCAAGATGAGACTCTGAGCCAAAGGTTCAGCACTGAGTTCCTGGGGGTGAGTCGACAGAAATTCTTGTAGTCTCTCCCTGTCAAGGATTCAGTCCTGGACAACTCAGATCTGAGATCGGCTTCAGGGACAGGGCTCATTGGTGCCAAGGTTTCCCTATGTTCTTCGTAACGGAGGGAGTTATTTTTTAGTGGCAGCCTCTGCCTTTGATGCTTTTGAAAGGGTTTTGGCAAATACCAAAGACAAGGTAACTTCAACCAGTTTGGTTCCACCCAAATCCGTTCTGCCATCTGTTCAGCATGACAGTCAGGAACAGCCTGTACCAAAGGTTTCTGAGGAAGTTTGCTTTATCTCCCCATCCAATTCTCACCCTTATTCAGCTTCTCTAGAAGGTTGTCCCTAGGAAATGGACAAGTAAGCAAAAGCATCTAGACTCTTCAGCAGAATCTTTCACCAAATATACTGACTTAGAGGAAGGGGAGAATTCCCCTTGCTTCCTCTCTGAAGATGTCACATTCAGCAACATTCTAGAATTAATGAATCTGAGAGGAGTTGGATATCCCAAGACTTTTTCAATGGGTGAGTCAGTATTCTTCGAGGTCTTTGATTCCGGGTCATCATCATCCTGGGTGGTACCGCCGATTGACCCACTTATCAATCGCACGTTTCAGTGGGCATGGAAGGACCCTGATGTGGTGGAGCCCATCCCTAAGAAAGCAGAGTGAATGTTATCTAGCAACAGACAGGAAGCATTGGAGTAAGGCTCCACCTGTGGATGCTAATGTGGTGGCAGCGGTCACTAAGAAAGAGCTATTGGAATAAATCTCATCTGTTCATCCCCCTAACCAAGATTCTAGGGGAATGGATAGATTAGGGATGCAGGCCTATGCATCATCGACTTTCACCCTTAGATTGCTGAACTACCTAGCCCATTTAACAAGGTTACAGAGACTTGACTAAAGAGATCACAGGTCACTCTTGGGGGGTGTTGCTTGCAGATTTCAGAAAACAGTAGCCCCCTCCAGCCTTCCACCGTTGAGTCCTCCTCCTCTAATGTGGCCATGCGTCTGCTCTCTAACGCAGCGGACTATGTGACCAGAACAACAGGAACCGGCTTTACCATGTGTCACTGTGCCTGGATGCGACTTTCTGCCTTTGTGGAAGGCTTTAAGACGTCTTTTATTAATGTCCCTTATGATGGTTCCACCTTGTTTGGACTGAAAGTCAAGGATACACTCACTAAGAGCCAAGAAGATGGTAAGAATCTGTCTGCAGTGGGAATGCACTTTTCCACCCCACAAAGAATGTTCTCTAGGAACCAAAGATCAGGGAAGAAGATATGGAGCCACAAATCAGAGTACTTTACATGACTCCCAAGGTGACAGACCTCCCTGTGGCAGAGGAGAAGCCAGTTTTAATGGATGACATCCAAGAGGCAGAGTTGGGCCACATAATCAACGCTTTTGCTATCCATTCTCTGAGAATGCTTTTCAGTGCACCTGAATGGTTGTGTGACTGCTACACTCTGGATACAAGTGTAGGGTATTTTTCTTTGCACCCACAAGCCTGGCACATAATAACCTCATATTCACGGATGCTAAGAATAGTATCCAGAGGCTATTCAATTCCCTTTTCTCTCCCACCCCAGAAAAAGAAGAAAGTCCCTGATGTTCCACCCAGTCAGTTGGACTTGGCAGTCTTAGAAATTTCAAAGCTGATAGAAAAAAGAGCAATCCAGTCAGTTCCTTATAACCAGTTAAGAGTCCAGAATCTATTCCTGGTTATTTTTAGTACCAAAGAAGATTGGGGACCTGAGACACATTTTTAATCTCCGTCAACTAAACCAGTTCATAAGACAGACAAAACTCTAGATGGTCACAGTTCTGTCCATTTTGCCTTTTCTGTGGAAGGATAATTGGATGTGCTCTATAGAGCTCCAAGACTCCAGCTGTCATATCAAAGTAGCGAAGCACTCCTGGAGCTTTCTTCATTTTTGGGTGGAAGCTGATCATTTCCCATTCAGAACACTGCCATTCAGCTTCACCACACCCCCCAGGGTATTCACCAAGATCATGGCAGTAGTAGCTGCATATCTGCACTTACTGGGGATACAAGTCTTTCCACATATCAAAAAGTTACTTCCCACTGCCTCCAATGAGCATCTCCTTATCACACACCAGGATGAAGTACTTCAGCTGCTTTTGAAGTTAGGAGTTTCCATAAACCTGCCAAAATGTCAGTGGATTCCAACTTGAGTACAGATAGGATGACACTTAAACACCAAACTTTAGTCAGCCTTCCACAATCCAGGGTCCAGTCACTGCATCTTACAGCTCTTAAAGTTCTACATCTCCCTATACTACCAATGAGATTAATCCTACGTCTCTCGGGTCTCATGGCGTCTACAATTCAAATGATTCCATTAGTCAGATATTTCATGCTAGTGCTGCAATGGACCTTAGCAGTACTGTGATCTTAATCCACTCACCCCCCCCCCCGCATTCAAAAATTCAGATAAAAAACACAACTTGGTAGATAACATCCCTGTCTGTGACCGAAGGCCATCCTTTCCAGACTAATTAGCTTATTGCAACAGTGACCACAGACTCATCTCTTCTTGGCTTGGCGGCATTTTGAAGGGAAGATAGTGTGAGATACATGGTAGACAATAGAGGTTAACCTTCACTTCAGTGACTTGGAGCTGATAGCAGTCTTCCTGGCACTGCAGGCATTTCAGGATCTCCTTCCCAATGGTGTAATCTCCATACAGAAGGACATCATGACAGTGGTATAGTGCATCATCAAACAGGGAGGGAACCCGGTCTTATCCTCCTCCTCAAGAGGCCATGAAGGTTTTGCAATGGGCGATGTCTTCACAGTGCTTTCTGATATCAGTGCACATCCTGGGGTCCTCCAGTGTACTCGTGGGCAAATTGAGCATTACAGGTCTGATGTCTCATGAGTGATCCCTCAATTGTACAGTGACACAAGCAATTTTCAGTCACTTGGACCAACCTTGCTGTGACCTCTTTGCCTCCTGTCTAAGCAACATATACAGCGAGAGCTTTGCTGTGATCCCTCCATAGGGAC
The DNA here is from genome assembly GCF_019279795.1 of Protopterus annectens. Lineage (NCBI taxonomy): Eukaryota > Metazoa > Chordata > Ceratodontiformes > Protopteridae > Protopterus > Protopterus annectens. The sequence continues at coordinate 235,122,307 of NC_056748.1, read as the reverse complement.
AGTCATTGTCCACAGTTGGCCCCTGGGTCTCTTGTATGCTTTTCCCCCTTTACCCCTAATGAATAATGCAGTGCAAGTCCTGGGTGTTCCTCGTTGCTCCCTTTTGGCCCCGACAGATGTGGTTCCCCCATCTGTGGCCTCCTCTTGTACATCCCCCATAGATGTTGAATCATTATCCAGCTCTCCAAACTCACTTGTCCAGTCTGCCTCCTCTGGATCAGAAGTCCAGGAATTTTAACCATATGATTCCTCCAGTTCTAACCACAGCTGGAGGTGCCAGGCTTCCCCCTGTAGTACTCAATATTCTTTGTGCTGTTAGGAAAATGCACCACAGTGAATGGAAGAGTTTTTTTTTATATGGGCCTCATTTAAAGGTATGGATCCCTGTTCAATACCAGTTCCTTCCGTACTTGAATTTTTAGCTGATCTCTTTGGCAAAGGCTCCAGGTTTGCCACCATTAAGGTACAGTTGTCTGTAATTTCCAATTTTCGTATTGGACGTAATTACATGTCAATAGCATCTATAAAAATTTCAAAAGCCTTCCTCAAAGGTGTCTTTCTGCTGAGATCTCCCATTAGAGATCCAGCACTTCCATGGGATGTCAGCATTATGCTACAAGCTCTAACCCAGGCTCCTTTTGAACCTGCTACCACTGCAGACTTAAAATTTCTGATGTGGAAAACAATTTTCTTGGTCACAGTAACATCAGCCAGATGAATCTCAGAACTACATGCCCTCTCATCTAAACCTCCTTACCCAGTGTTCCAGAAAGATAGTTTCTCTTTGAACTGACACTTCCTTTTTTCTTAAGGGGGCATCCAAAACTAATTTAAACAAATCAGTACATCTTCCTGTCTGCTCTCCAAAGTACTCAAACAAAGGAGAGTACTTACTACTTAAGTTGCAACTCATATTCTATATTCACAGAAAAAAAGATTTCAGAAAGGATGATCAGTTGTTAATTTCCTTTTCCAAACCAAAGTTGGGAAAGGCAGTTTCCAAAGCAAGCTTATCCAGATGGTTCTTGGATTGTATTTCCTTTGTGTATAATAATAAGAATTTACCCTTGCCAGATAAACCAAAAGCACCTTGAACCAGAGCAGTTTCTTCTTCTACTTAGCCTTTAACAGAGGATTATCCATTGACAACATCCGTGCAGCAGCCACAATACTTTTGTGTCTCACTATAAGCTGGATGCTCAACCCAGATCCCATTCATCATTTGGTTCTGCCATACTTAGGAATGTCCGTCCTTGATGCCACCCAGTTTGACAGCTTGGAATTCTGTCCCATATGTTTGAAAAGGCAAAAATAGGCAACGTTGGATGCAAAAATGTTGTAGTTACCATAATGTTTAATACATGTCTGATTTTTGACTGCTTCAACTCCCAACCCCCACCCCCTTTCAGATTGTCACCTGTGACTTTGAGATGACTGAGTAGATGTTACTCCCTGTATTTGCACAGTCACACAAGACTGCATTTACTTTTCCTCAACAATTTGAGATCACCTAGTTTAGGACTTCTTTCTGGGAAGGGTTCGTTCCTGGGGTAATTTTTTCTCATACTCCAGCTTAATGGGTAAACTTGATCTGAGCATCTGAGGTACAGCCCAGGGAATTATTGGTAGGGTAGGAGTCAGAGATCTGGATCCAATAAGCTTTGAAGTCTGTGCTGAGGTCAGATCCGACAACCCATATCTTTGAAGCTGGCAAAAATCAGGCAATACGTATCTACTATTATGGTAAGTACATAACTTTCATTTATACAACAAAAGAAAAAAATCTTGGCTAGGCATAGGAGGAACAAAGTCCAACATACGAAAAGTCCCCTGACCAATCTAAACAGGTAGTTAAGTGGGTTATTACTTCTAAGGCTATATTTGAAGAAAAAGTAGCTTCTCAGGCAAAGGACAACCACAAAGCATTCTATAGTTAGGCAGATAGCCTCAAGGGAACTACTCAGCAATGCACAGAACTTATTGTAAATGTCATCACCCAAGCCATTGCCAACTTTTTGTCTGACAGGTTCTGCTCAGATTTCTGCCCTCATTCCCTCCCAATAGTCCAAAGGAAATTCCATATACCACAATCCCCCTCAACCATTACTAGGGAACAGGGCATCAATGCACTTTTCAAGGCAAAAGCACTGTACTGATGGGCCAAGATAACATCCCAGGATGCTTGCTAAATAGTATGAAACATGACCTCTTTGGTCCAGTTGAATCACTTTTCAGCTGGAGCCTAATGTCAGGTTTTATTTCTGCCCCTATTCCCTCCCGATAGTCCAAAGGAAATACTGTATGCCACAGTCACCCTCGACCATTACTAGGTAACAGGGCATCACTGCTCTTTCCAAGGCAAAAGCACTGTATTGATGGGCCACAGTAACATCCCAGGATGCTTACTAAATAGCATGAAACATGACTTCTTTGGTCCAGTTGAATCACTTTTCAAATGGAGCCTAGTGTCAGGTTTTGGCCCAAAGAATGGAAGATGGATGGCTGCAGTCATTCCCCTGCACAAAGGAGGTCCAACCATAGATTTGCGTAACTACAGGCCCGTAAGTCTGACCAGTCTCTTATGTAAGGGTATGGGAAGAATCATCTTCATGGACAATATAAATGAGGGCATTGGTAACCTGCAGGTGCTTGAGGCATTACTGTTTGTCTTTTTTAAAGGAAGGTCATGTCCATCAAATCTGGAGGACAACTTTGAGAAGGTCAGTAAAGCAATGGGTGAGGGTAGGAATGTGCACACAGCTTACCTCGACCTGGTCAAGGCTTTTGATGCAATACCTCACTCAGACATTATAGACAAGCCCAATAAATTGGTGTAAACCTTTTTATCACCCACTGGATAGCCATCTGGCTCACTGATATGACCCAAAAGGTAAAAATAGGTGAGACCAGCTCCACCAAGAGTCCAGTTTACTAGCAGAGGCCCCAAGGGTTTGGTACTGGGCCTGCTCCTTTTTGGCATCCATTTCTCTGAAATGGAAGCAAATGCTGAAGGTGTATGGCTGACTAAGTTTGAAGATGATTGCAAGCTGGGAGTTATCATGGACTCCCTTCCACATACTAGCATTCTTCATGAAGGTCTATCTCTGACTAACAAATGGTGCCAAAGCCATGGTCTTAAACTTATTGCTAAGAAGTGCATAATTGTACCCTTTGAGAAGGTAACCTCCCTGGTTAATTATCATGTTGATAATATGCCCCTAAGAGTTCACCCAGTGGTTAGGGATCTGGTTACACTGGCAGACAGTAACCTTACCTTCAACCACAACGTAGTCACAGTGGCAAGGAAATTCTTATGTTGCACAACTTATAAGTAAGAGCATGGCATCTAGGTCCAAAGGGGTCATTACCCCTCTGTACTCTGCCCATATCAGACCAATGAGAGTACGGTGCTCCCTTTGGTTTGTACTTGACCAGGCATATGCAGCAACTAGAGTGAACTCAGAGGTTCCTTGCAAAAATAATACAAGGCATAGCAAACTTGCCGTATATATAGCGCCTTAAAACCCTTTCCTTCTACTCAGTCTCCTATAGATTGCTGAGGGATGATCTGTGCTTGGCTTAAAAGGCATCTGTATGCCCCACACTTATAAATCTCCTGCATATTTGCAAGTTAAACAGTACCAGAAGTACAAGGTGTAAGGACCCGAGTACTGTCTGTGACTTACAGAACATGCTGGAGAGACAGATGTGTGTCCCAGAGACTGCCCTCCTGTGTAACAGGCTTCCAAACCATGTGAAGCTGAGTTTGTCTGTTACCTAGTTTAAGTGCAAACTAGACCAGTGGATTGAGAATAGGAAATTTACATCAAACCTGACAAACATGCCCCTTATGGACAGAAGTAGCTTACAAATACCAGGTTTTCAGTGTACACTCAGGATATGGGGCTTCATTATTCTTTCAGGAAAACTTGGCTAGGCTTAGAAAGGCCCCCAGGTCATTAGCCTAGTAACAATCTATGAGAAAACCTGTGATCTGATGTCAGTCTTAATTTATCCTTGGCATATGGGATTCTGTTCTGACTCTCGGAACCAGCTCAGCCATTATAGCTCGTGTGAACCAAAAACTCTCAAGCCAAGTCCCTACCCAGAATTCCCCTCTCTGGATTACTTCAGATCTTGTTTGCTCCTCTTCTCGTAAGACGCGTCAGCTGAACACTCTGAGTTAGCGTGATTTCATTATTTTCTTCTATTAATATTTGAAATTGTGTGAACTTTTTTTTTCAAACCTAGTTAACTTAATTTGTCTCACCTTGCTAACTCTTTTTGTCACTAAGGTGTTCTAGACCACCATTGTTGGTAGTTTTTCCTGTTAGACTTCAGTTGCTTCTTTATCAAGTAATTGTACTGTCCTTTCTCCCTTTTACCTTGTGGTATCTGTCCTACCATCGCTGGTAGTGCTATCCCTTTTGCCCCTACTTCTGGAAGTTCTGACCTAACATTGTTGGTAGCCCTTCTCTCTCTCTGTGCATTTATATGTAGTGCGAGTGTTTTCTACCGTTGATTAATTTTTATCAGTCAACGTGGCAGATAAGAGTAAAGGTACAGCTGTCTTTAAACAATGTTCTGGCTGTGGCCGAAAAATGCCCAATTCTGATGGGCATGCATCTTGCATTTACTGCTTGGGTCCGGTGCATTTACAGCAAAGAATTTGATATCTGTCAGGCATTTAGTCACCAGACCCTCATACAGAGGAAAAATAAACTGATTTTGAAAGGTCTGATTAAAACATTTTTTGATGAGGCATTGTCCAGTCAGCCTAGGACTTCAAAATCAGATGCATCTTCTCCTTCATCTTCCTCTTTCCCTTCCTCCAAGACTGAACATGCTAAGAAGAGGAGGAGCCAGCATCCCCTTCGGCCCCAGCAGATAAGAGATCTAAATTTTCAGCTCCCACACCTACTGTGGAACCAAAGTTGAGTACCAAAAAATCTGTGGAACAATTCTCTTTAATTCTGATTGTAGTAACAAGCTCTGCACCTCAAATCTCAGTGCCGTCCACCTCAGCGCCAACTATTCAAGTCACCTTTCCATCCTTGGTGCCATTTACAGTGTCGACAGTATTTTTGGAACCGGTTTCTTCCACTGCGCCACCAGCACCATTGGAACTGCAATTCCTTTCTGCTCCCAGAGCTAAATATTCCCCATCAATAGACCCCTTTGTGTGATAACTTCCAAGCCCCTTTTTAGAGAGGCCAGAATCTCCTTCAGCCTTTTCTATTTACTCCTCTTGGAGTATGACAGAAGTTGACATTGTGAGGTTGGTGGAGTGGCGAGGGGTCTGACAACTTCTTCCCAGGTTTCACTCACTTCTGGAGATGGGACTTGTTTCCAAGGATTCCACCAGGCGTTCCTCCTCTAACGTCCACTGTGACTTTAGAGACCACAACACTGATTTCCCCGGTTCCGGCTATAGTGGTGCTGACAGCTCTTGTACCTTCAGCCCCAGTGTCTGCCCTGAGTTCCTCAGTTCCTTCAGAACCAATGGACTCCAGGGTCATAGCTGTGCTACCTCATTCATGGATTTTTCCTAGGCTTCGACCTTGATGGATGTTTCCTTTGAGCATGGTGGACCACAGTTCTGATGTTGTCCTTCCTGGTTCTGGGTTTCCATCCCTTATTGGGGGGGGGGCTGAATTTCAGGTTATGGAGAGGGCTTTGACCTCTGCAGGTTCTCAACCAGTTTATTCCCCATTGGAGCATTTTCCTGGGAATTTCTGTGGTCCAGAGCTTCCTCCAGTTTCCACTCCCAGACAGAGAGCATCGAAGCTGCAGGACACCCCTGTACGGGGTCTTTTCTCTTCCAAGTCCTCCACAGAATTTCCCACAGAGGAAGTGCCCTGGAAGAGGATGTGTAAGAGGAAAGACCTAGATTCTCCGAGGAATCTATCACAGAGGACACAGATTTTGATGACTGAGAGGATTCCCCCCGGTCGCCCCCAGAAGACCTCTCCTTTCAGAAACATTCATGAAATATTAAAGCAGAGGGGTGGCTGGAAGTCCCAAGACCCATCCTCAGAGGAGTCTGCATACCTGCAAGATTTCGGTGCTCACCCATCTACCTCTTGCATGACCCCACCTGTTGTTCTTTACTCATTCACTCTGGAGCAGCTCAGAAAATGCTGCCTGCTTAATTCCACCATAGGAACAACAGTGCAGCCTGAGCTCATTTTCAGAAAATCCATTTGTAATACCATACACAAAACAAATGCTCATAACTCTGTAACTATAAGAGCTAGACTAAAAATGTAAACGCGAAAGTTGTTCAGCAGACACTGACCTTTCCAAAAGTGTAAATGTCGATAGTGCATATCAAAGTCATTAAATATTTGGCTAGGAATATTGATATTGTGCATATTTTTTTCCTTTTTGGAAAAACAAAGCACAATATATTTGTCAATGTACCATGTAGACCCATACAATTTGTATTTAATTTGTTGGTATGAAGGTCGGCTTTAAATTGATACCTTAACCATTACTGCATGATGGTCCTTTTTGGAGATATTCACAGAAATATAATTAATATAATATTTCTCATAATTGATAAAGCATAATATCTCATCACCTGTAACAGACAGAGCCCGCATATCAGTGTAGACATTGTGGGTCTGAATGTCAGCTTCAAAATAATGCATCATTTGTGTCATCACCATGCTCCCTTGCAAAGATATGGGCATAATAATGAGAAGTTTTGGAAATGTATAAGTTTCATAATCGTACAAGACTAAAACTGTGATATCTGTGCAGTGCACAGACACAGTTCTTTTACCATGTTGTAAAGAGCAACACGGTCTTCAAAATTACTTGGCACATTCAGATGCTCCCTTGCAAAGTTATTTACCAAAATATGAAAAATGTCATAATTTCCATTACCTATGTCAGAAACAAACTTTGATATCTTCACATGTGTACAAAATACAGGCACAATTATTTTACCATGTTGGAACCAGCAATACTGTCTTCAAAATGAGGTATTACTTAACACATTCAGATTCTCCCTTGCAAAGTTATTTACCAAAATATGAAAAAAATCATAATTTCTATAAGCATTTAACCAAATAGCTAACTAATATATCTTAGTGTGGAGTGCAGAGGCATTCATTATCATTCAGTAGAAATACTATATCATATATTTCAGTCAGAATAGTGTAACATTTGGATGTTACTAAGCCCTTCCTTCTACCACCTAATTTCCACCCATGACTAATAAAGTGTGGAAGCATGCCCAACTACTGAGTATAAGCAGAAGTACAGTAATATAAGCAGAAATGTCAAACTTATCTGGTTCATCCATGTAAGAATAAGTCACAAAAGTAATAATTCCAGTTATCGCATCTGACCATCACTCTGGTTAAAATAAGACCCAAGTTTTCTCAATCCAGTATGTGCGTATTGTTGACAGATGATAAATTATTCTCGAAAGCTGGATACATAAAAAATTATAATAACCGTCACTGAAACCTGAGGTATAGATAACCTATACATGTTACACCGTATCTGTATTAATGATCTTCAGCAGTCTGACCATGTATGCACAAGCACTTCCCTGGTACACAAGTGAATTATTTCCCCTACCAACATCTTCATTACTATATGTTATACACATGTCCCTAAATGAAACATTCACCCAAATGACCCCTTCAGGAAAATGTTGAGATGCGCACAATCACTAAAATTATATATATATATATATATATATATATATATATATATATATATATATATATATATATATATATATATATATACATAATGTGTGTGTGTGTGTGTGTGAACAATGTATATATGTGCAAGTACATTATGTACATACATATATAGCCATATACACACATGCACAAATTCTTTATACATATATATATATATATATATATATATATATATACAGGAATAAAAAAAAATCAGGGGTTTAGGAGGGTAGGCAGTTGATGAATGAGGGGGGTTGCTTGCAGTGACTCCAACCAGAGAAAAAAAAAAACACAACCTGGCTTGTACATTCATCAAAGTGATAACGACTTCTTATGTGAAAAACAGTGACAGCAGCTGAGACTTTTCCTAGAAAAGTGATAATGACTGACTGCTATATTGTAACTGCACGTATTGCTAATGTGATAATGATCTTCTTTTTATTACTGCAAAGATGTGCATGCTGAGGCACAGGTGATAATTGCTCTACATAACCTGAGTAGGCATTCAGTCAAATAGTATAACACTTCTATATTACTGTGCCCTTCCTCCCACCTAAATTCCACACATGACTGACAAAGCCAGGAGAAATGCACAAACAATATGGTAGCTCCATGCTGTCAGTAGTCACCTAGTGATAACCTTTATCTCACTCAGTCAACTACTGAGTATAATCAGAATAATAAGACAAGCAGAAATGTCAAACTTATCTGGCTGATCCGTTTAAAAGTATTAATTCAGGTTATTTCACCTAACCATCCCTCTGGTTACAGTAACGGTCAGAAGTTAAAAAGGCAGAAATATTGTCAAAAATAACCAGTTAAACAATGCCAACATTTCAAGGCCATTTCAAAACAAACCATTTCCAAATGGATTACACACTGAATCCATTTCTGCTACAAGCACCATGTAAAACCAACCCCTCAGGGGGTCAGAACACATTCCACTAGAGCTACAGCTACCTCTATAGCATTTCTCAGGGGGAGTCCCTACCAGGGACATACTGGAAGCTGCTACCTGTAGTTCTGTACACACCTTCACCAAGCATTACCACCTGCCTATCTTTTCCAAATCCAGGGCAGGATTTGCTACAGCAGTCTTGCAAGGCCTACTAGCCAGCCCAAACATTTCTTGACTGCCTCCACCCTTCCTCAGCTTTGGGAATCATTATTGATATCATTGCTGCCAATTATTTAGTGATTTCAATCCCCACTGATTTGCTAGAAAACTACAAAAATTAATGACCAACAGACCAAAAATAAGAGGCAGAGATCTGAACATTTTGCAAAAATCTGGACAGTTGTGAAGTATGCATGGCTCCTCTCCTCACCTCTTTGCAACTTTTCTATACAGATTTACACTAATAACTCACAGATAACAAAAGAAATGTAAAATGTTCAAGCTACAAAATAGCTCTCATACCAGCTTCTTACCATCTAGTCACAAACGGGTTAGCTGAAGCATTTGTTCAAACTTAATATGCAGAGAAACGCATTTTACGTTGGAATAAGAGAAATACTGGTATAGCTATTCTACTGGGATGTTACAACCAACACCCTACATCTGTACCTCTCAATCTCTTAGTGTTAGAATTCTGGACCAAGCCAAAAGTAATGAGGAGCAGTGACCCATAAGTCGGAGACAGAGTTTATATATTGCTCTTATAAAGCTAGAAAATTGCTAGAATAACAGGGTTTGCATTGGCATGCATTTTTCTGAAGGATATGAAGTTGGAAACTCAAACATTTGTCATTATTTAGTGATTTCAATCCTCCGTGATTTGCCAGAAAACTATCCATTTTATTAGTAATAGACCAAAAATATGAAGTAAAAATCTGGATATACTGCAAAAATCTGGACAATTGAGAGGTGCGCCTTCATCTGCTGTTTCTATTCTCCCAGTAATCCCATACTAATTTGCTTTGTCATGCACAGGTCAGTTTGAAAGTCTATCCCACTGGGCGACTACCTTCTCAGAGGAAAAATATTTCATATCTGAACTGAAGTATGACTTGTCTAGAACTCCTGACATCTGTCTCCCCTCTCCCTGTCCTAGCTGATAAGTTAATTTTTTTCCACTTGAGTTTCTGTGCAGTTCCTTTGTGATTTTGTGAAATCAAATCATACCACCTCTCCATTCTATCCTTCTGAAAGGACTGACACGGTATGTTTATAATGGCATTCTAGCAGAATAGACATCAACTGAGGGGTAGGCATCCCAGATGTGTTTCCTAAAAACTGGAAACCTCAGTCGTCCTTAACTCTTTTTGCAGGATATAAGCGTACATTGGCATCAGCATGATGGAGCTACTTTTGCCTACATTTAAAATAAGTATGGTGCCATCTGTAACCTAGCACCAAGGCCCAGCCATACTCCTGCAGTTGCTAGGAGGAAAATTCTTTCACTGAATAATTGTTAGCTCCACACCTCAGATGCTACTGCAACTGTCCTTGTCAGTCCTATTCACAGATCATAATTGTTCTCAAAATATGAGTCATTAGCATTGCAGAGACACTTGCCTCCACCTTAGATTATTCATAAAACAACCAAAGATGAAATAAATTACCCAATTAGCTAATGCATTAAATCTAGCTGATTAATAGTGTTAAGGATAAAGATCAAACAAACTTTCTCGTAAAAAAAAAAAAAAAAAAAATCTACTGCTGTACGTGTCAATGTTTGGAATATTTACTTGTCATCTCAATCCCTGAAGCCATTTGTATCACAAAAGCCCAAAGATCCCTAATGACTGGGATAATAATCTCTACAAAGACTTCCAGTAATGAATAAATTGGGAGTGACAGAGTAGCTTCTAGTCTTGATCAAATGTAATTTTGAAATCCGATGGAAGGATCTGATGCAGTCAGAAAGCAACAGCTAGTGGTACAAACATAACTGAGAATGTTTACTTCTGATTTTGTCGTAATAAAATTCTAATAAACTAACAAAAAAGTGTAATAACAAATTTCATAACTATTTGTTGAATAGTGTCTCACTACAGGAGAGAAGAGCTAAAAATTGTTTTAACTGTCACTTTAAATCATAAATTTAATTTTAGGTACTATAACTATGGATGTCCTTCAAGGATGCATCTGCAGTCCTAACATATGGGTTGTCCTGCCTCAGGCAGCCCATCGGTCGGCCGGATTCCAAAGTCTGCGACTGGCCTCGGCTGATGTCGCTCTTCACCCGACGTCATAGCTGCTGTGGTACAAAGGCATCAGCCGACGCCATTTTCCTCAGTCTTTCTTGCCGCGCGGTGCCCGAAGCAGAAGCTGTTCGCAAGTGCCGGTCGGTCAGATCCAGAGATTCCTACTACCGAAGACTTCTAAAAAGCTAAGTACCCCGTTGGGGACTCTTTCTTGCCTCAGCCGATGTCAGACAAAGTAAATAATTGTTTAACTTGTGGGAAACAAATACCTCATAAGGATTTCCACTCTTACTGCCTTCCTTGCTTAGGCCCAGACCACGACGTATCAGCTTGTCTAGCCTGTGCTTCCTTCAACCGACGGACGCTTAGACGTCGGTCGGAGTTTGCAGAGGAGTTTTTTGGTCCCGCTTTTGCATACAAAATGCCGTCGGAGACTCCGACTACACAATTAGCTAAAAAGCGCAAGGAAAAGGACCGACACTCGCGGTCCGCGGTTTCGGCTGAATCCTCGGTTAGGCCAACCGCGAGTGTCTCTGTTTCGGCTGAAACAGAGTCCTCGGTTCCTCCTTCGGCCGAAAGCATGCCTCCGTTAGCCGAGGCCTCACAGAGCATGGCTGAATCTGCTACTGAAATTACTGCTACAGAAGCAGGCACCCAGGATTTGTCAGACACTATTCCCTTAGACATATCTACCCCTGCACGTGGGGCTGCTAGACCCCCTGCCTCTGTCTATCAAGGCCTTTTCCAGGGCTAAAGCAGCTAAATCTTCTAAGGCCTTACCTGCTAAATCTCCCTCACACAGGCCAATCTCTAGTTCCCAAATTCTCAGCCTGGCTGAGGATCTTATTTCTTTGATCAGGGGATCCCAACCTCACCCAGACAGGGCCTCTCAACCCCCTCCAGATAAGAGGCCTAGGACTGAACCCCCGGAACCTGTCTCTACAGACTATTCCTCTGATGACTCAGATATTTCAGACCATCCTGAAGGCCCATATTCTCCTTACGAGGATTCTGATGCAGAAGAATCCATTCTTTCTGCTTCTCCTCCTGAAGAATTTTCTTTTGGGGAAACACTACATGCAATGAGGGAACACTTCCAATGGCAGGGCCAGGATTTTTCAGACTCAAGGAAAAGGCTAAGGACTTTTTTACACTTACCACAGCATAGGCCTTTAGCCATTCCTCCAGTACTAACAGTTGTTGATGATGCATATAATGATGCCTGTACTGCTCCTGATTTTCTTCCTCCGGCCCCTGCCAAGCCTGACAGATATTACAGGGTCCCGGACACACATTACCATTTGTATAAGGCTCCTGTTGCAGACCCTGAAACCATTTCACAGGGCCCTAAAGGTGTGGCAGCTGCCTCTGCCAAAAACCCTCTTCCCTCTGAAAGGGAATCTAGAGCATTAGAGAGATGGGGTAAAAAGGTTTATACTTCTGCTACTCTTTCGGCCAGGGCCTTAAACTGTCAATTTCACATGATACAGTACCAGGAATTTTTGTTAGACCAGCTAAATAAAAAACTGTCCTCTCGTGAACCTATAGACCGCAAGTCCCTCCAGGATTTGGTACATAACTCTCAGCAGGTCAGTAACCACTTCTTAAAATGTGGCTATGATGCACTGGAGGCTTCCTTTAGATCAGCTATGACTGGAACAGTGATTCGGAGGCATGCCTGGCTAAAAGAACAATCCTTACCAGACCATGTTAAGTCAAAACTCCTAGATGCTCCTATGGAGAAACAAAGTTTGTTTGGCTCCCCTGTACAGGAGGTTCTAAAGAAAGTGGAAGAAAAAGCAAAATCTGTCCAAACAGTCAAGGATTTCTTACAGGTTCAACCTCTGAGGTTTAGCAGAAATTGGCCTTCGAAGAATTGGTCCTTTCTAGACTCCTCCAGAGCACACAGAGGCAGAAATAGATGCCCAAGAGGCAGAGGTCAATCTAGGGGTGCCTACAGGGGACGTCAGCGGCAACCTGCCAACCAGAGAAGTGCTGCCACAGATTCAACTACAACCACTTCCACAGGTCAGACACAGTGACTTGACTCTAGTTCCGCCTACCAGGGAACAACTGGAAGCACCCTTGGGCGGAAAACTAGCCTTATTTTCCAACAATTGGCATTGCATTACAGGAGACAAATGGACTTTACAAACAATAGACAAGGGCTACAGGTTTTACTTCCACACTCTACCACAAAAGAGAGGAATGCCAAACCTACCACCAAGCCAAAAAACAGAGGCTCAAAGACAAATCAGCAACTTACTAAGGATGAGAGCTATAGAAAAGGTACCACCTGTGGAACAAGGCCAAGGATTTTACTCCAGGCTTTTCCTTGTACCAAGAAAAGAAAATCAATGGAGACCTATTCTCGACTTGTCCGCACTGAACACATTCCTCATTGTTCCAAAATTCAAAATGCTGACCCTCCAGCAACTTCTTCCCATGCTGGGCAAGGAGTCTTGGCTGGTGACTCTACATCTCAAGGAGGCATACCTGCACGTCCCTATACGACCAGATTGCAGAAGACACCTCAGATTTCTTGCAGGATCAGAGCATTATCAATTCTCAGCATTGCCATTTGGCTTATCTACTGCGCCCAGAGTATTCCCGAAATGCCTGGCATCAGTAATTGCTCATTGCAGGCTTCAGGGAATTCAAATTTACCCATACCTGGACGGCTGCCTAATACAAGCGGACAACAAGGCAAAATTAACAAAAGATTTGGAAAATGTCATACAACTGTTGCAAGCCTTGGGATACACAGTCAACATGCAAAAGTCAAGACTAGTACCATCCCAAAGGATAACTTTTTTGGGTGCAGAACTGGATACATCATCTCAGATGGCTTTTCTCACAGAAGAAAAACAAAAGCAACTACCAGTCTATTTCATGACATTAACAACACAAACTCAGCTTACTGCAAGGAAAGTCCTGCAAGCCCTGGGTTACATGGCATCCTGCATAATATTGATTCCGCATGCCAGGCTGCATATGAGAAAGTTGCAATGGTACTTAAGGAATGTATGGTCTCAACACAAGCACAGTCTAGAAGCCCAGATTCCAATAATTCCATGCCTGAAACAAGAATTCCTGTGGTGGGCTCAGGCCTGTCAGTTGAACAGAGGATTGCCTTTCCACAAACCACATCCAAGCCAGACCATCACCACGGACGCCTCAGACCTAGGCTGGGGAGCACACATACTGGACAAGTGCATACAAGGCCTATGGACCCAAGACCAGCTGAATCTACACATAAATCTAAAGGAGATGCTGGCAGTGAAACATGCAATCCAGGCATTCAGACCACTCCTTCAACAAGTTCACCTGCTGATGACGGACGGACAATACCACAGTCATGTGGTACATCAACAAACAGGGAGGTACACACTCATATCCTCTATGCCGGATGGCAATGGACCTGTGGAATGTGGCCCTGAATCTCAACATTCAACTACAGGCCAGATTTGTACCAGGAAAAGAAAATTCACTAGCAGACACCTTAAGCAGAACTACCACGGATGCTCACGAATGGATGCTGCATCCAGATATCTTCAAAGCCATAACAAAGAAATGGGGACTGCCAGAGATAGACCTGTTCGCCTCCCCACTCAACCACCAATTGAAGAAATTCTGCACAAGAGCATACCACCCACTTGCCTGGAAGGTGGACTCCCTTTCCTTCAGCTGGAAAAACCTGACAGCATATGCATTCCCACCTCTTCCTTTGATGTACAAAGTCGTACTGAAGATCAAAGAGGATCAGACAAGGGTAATCCTGATAGCTCCAGACTGGCCGAGGCAACATTGGTACCCACTACTGAGAAGCATGTCTCGGACACACGCATGGCCTCTACCTCTATTTCCCTTACTTCTAACACAGAACAACTACAAGATCCTACATCCAAACTTGAAAACACTGAAGCTAGCTGCTTGGAATATTGCATAAAACAAAATAAACCAGATTTATCTCAGAGGGTTAAGGACATTATCCTGGAGGCATGCAGACCCTCCACAAGGAAAACTTATTCAGCCAAATGGAAAAGATACCTCATTTGGAGTGCAGCAAAGGGAGAAAATGTCTCATTGGCAAACATAGCACACATCCTGGAATACTTAGCAGAACTGTTCCACAATGGACTGTCCTACTCCTCCATTAAGATTCATGCATCAGCAATTTCAGCAGAATACAACATGGATCCTCCTGTCTTCTCTCATCCTCTACTCAGGCAGTTCTTGAGAGGAATCAAAATGTAAAGCCTCCAAGGAAACCACCTTTACCTACATGGGATCTCAACTTTGTGCTGGAAAAGTTAACACTTCCCCCTTTTGAACCAGCAGCAACAGCAGACTTACAGTTCTCATCTTGGAAAACTGCTTTCCTGCTAGCAATCACTTCAGCAAGAAGGGTATCTGAGTTACAGGCATTAATGGCAGTACAGCCCTTCCTTATCTTCCATCAGGATAGAGTGTCTCTGAGAACTAACCCTACTTTTATGCCAAAAGTGGTCTCCAGAGTATCATTGAACCAAGCGATTCATTTACCTACATTCTTCCCCAACCCACAGAACAGGGGGGAAAGACTTCTACATACCTTGGATGTGCACAGACAATTACGCTACTATCTGGACAGAACTAAGACCAACAGAAAAACTGACCAGCTTCTGGTAGCATATGCAACAGGAATACAAGGGAAAGCAATTTCAAAACAGACAATCTCAAAATGGATAGGAAATTGCATTAGATTTTGCTACTCTTTTCATGGAAAGACAACTCCTGAAAATATCAGACCTCACTCCACAAGAGCTACAGCCACCACTACAGCTTTCCTACAAGGTGTGGCTACCAAAGACATTTTAGAAGCTGCTACTTGGAGCTCCGTGCATACATTTGCCACGCATTATAATCTTCCTCTATACTCCAGATCCCGAGCAGGTTTTGCAACTGCTGTTTTGCAAGGGATCTTGACTACACCATCTTTATCTTAGTGCCTCCTCCCCCAGTTTGGCTATGGTATTCTACCCATATGTTAGGACTGCAGATGCATCCTTGAAGGACATAGTACAGTTTTGTACCTACCATAAATGTAGATGTCCGATAGGTATGCATCTGCAGTCAGGATTACCCACCCTCCTTCCCCTCTGTGGTATTCCTAGGGTGCTTACCCCTCTTTCAGCTAGCTGGGGGAATCTATTATGGTGTATTTGTTTGTATGTATATATCTATATATATTTTGTTTGCTACTATTTGGAATTTTCAACATTTATCCAAATTTAGCCTTCCTAGAGGGCACCTGGCATCTGGGGCAAGAAACACTGAGGAAAATGGCGTCGGCTGATGCCTTTATACCACAGCAGCTATGACGTCTGGTGAAGAGCGACATCAGCCGAGGCCAGTCCCAGACTTTGGAATCCGGCCGACCGAAGGGCTGCCTGAGGCAGGACAACCCATATGTTAGGACTGCAGATGCATACCTATCGGACATCTACATTTATGGTAGGTACAAAACTGTACTTTCTTAAGGTTCATAAGCGTATTGGGTGTGTTTTAGTGTCATAACAAAAGGGAGGATGTTTTTATTGAGTTACTAGTTAATTATTAAGCTAATTTAAAATTGACAAACATAATATTAGCAACAAATGACTTACATCATTAAAGAACTAAAAAGGTGTAAGGTTATCCTACAGTTAAACTGAAATGTACAGGTTTGTAACGGAATGAAATAGAAGAGATTACCTAGGATTAGTCACAACTTTGTAATTCAAGTAAAATTGCATACCTTGTAGCAAGTTGCTCTGCATTTTATAACACGCTCTAGCGCAGTAAAATAAAATGCCTCTGCAGAACTGCAAAATGGGCCAGTAACATCATTCAAAGAGTAGTAAATTAAGTTTAGCCATTCATTTGATGTTTTGACAGCTAGTCTAGATTTCTTCTCTGTTTTAAAAGCCATTGACCTGATGTTGTTGTCTTTCGGCTTTTCCCGTTTAGGGGTCACCACAGCAGAACTCCGGTCCACTAATGATTGGCAGTAGATTTTGACGAACGCCGAGGTGCCAGCTCGACGTTCAACCTTCAATGAAGGCACACCCTTTTACGCATGTCTTTCGAACGCCCACCCAACCGCGGGGAGGACATGCAGACTCCACACAGAAGGCACTCCCTGCACTCCAGCCGAGAATCGAAAGGGAGAACCTCTTGCTGTGAGGCATTGACCTGATGAACCTGTTAAAGTCATAAGTTCAAACCAGAAGCCTTTACAGCAGAAGACCGAGTTTTCTTTTCATGTATCAAATTTTAGTGCACACCATCATTATTGTTCCATAAGGGAAATTAAGGTTCTGAACAATAGAAATGGCAGTCAGCAGAGAAGGGTAACGTGAGCAATAGACAGCACTAAAGTTCGACTGCTGACACTGATGTATAGGACCACACCCACAGAGAAGGAATGACCAGAGCGGCATCCATAGAAGAATTAATGTTGAGCAATATGCACAGCCATACCAGGGCAGACATGACCATTCAGTGTCATTCTACATGATGAATAAATAATGTCAAGCCACTAGGAGGATTCATGACAACACCTTTAGTGGCCTTTTCCAGTAACGGGGAAGCAGTGCTCGCAAAACGGAAATAAGTAGGAGAGGAAACATATTTAAAAGGCAAGCATTTTTAAAATACAAACATTTTAAAGAGCCATCACAAATATATAGCAAAAAGGTGTGGGACAGGTATCCACTATTTTTAAATTTGCGATGCTGTATAACATAAACCTGACAGGAGTGAAGCAAGCATTTTGTGATTCCAAGACACAATCAGAAATGAGAAACACATTATTGAAATTGCATTCTGGTTTCTTTTGAAAGAAGCAGATGATCATTCACAGTTATTTGGTATAAAGTTTCAGAGGGTTACCTGTTTCTTTACCATTACAAGTTAAAAACAATAACCTGCTACCAATCGGTTCTACGTGGCATGTGTCAGAGCTAAGAACGTAAAAGCAATAAGGACCGTCAGTTGGTTCATTAACTAAATGTTGTCTGTGTGTTTACATTAACCACCTATGTGTTTGTCTAAATTGAAATGAAACTGCTTACCTTGTTTTGCGAGCACTGCTGCTGTTAACGGAAAAGTGCTAAAAACTGTGTGATTTTATGCAGTTTCATGATCTAAGTTATGGCAACAGATGTCCGTTGCAGCTGATTCTGTTTCGCCGTGACTGTACTCCATCATATGAAAAGAGAGGGAGCATTCAAAGCAGATTTTCTCATAAAAATCCATTAGAACCATCAGATAATTACACTCTAAATCTGAAGTTGAGAAGGTAATGGACAACGTTCAGTTACTTTTTCAACTGATTTTTCAACACTAGCTTGAAATTATGTCTGTAAAAGTACTTGCACTGCAGAAAGGCACTCTGGGTTAACATAATGGAATTCCTGTCGTGTCATAGCGCGATCGGTGTTCAGCACAGAGGCGCCATAGCACGATACTTGGGGTTAATAAGTTGATTGCACAGTGGGCATGGAAGGCCCCTGATTCCGTAGAGGCAGTCCCCAGGAGACCAGATAAAATCCTTTCAGCTCCAGAGGACCATCAGCATTGGGTCTTATGTTTTGTAGTAGTTGCACTGGTGGTTGCGGCAGCCACCAAGAAGGAACTAGCAGAACAAAGTTCCACTGTTCATCCCCCTAACCGAGAATCAGGGGAGATGGACAGGTTTGGGAAGCGGGTCTACGCTTCTTCGACCTTTGCCTTACTGTTGTTGAATTTCATGACACACTTCACTAGACTTCAGCGGGATCTGATACTTGCAAAAGCTGTGTCTGACAAGGTACAGGTTAAAGTTGCCTCCCAACTTGCCAACCTGGAGTCTATCCCTAACTCGTCCATGAGGTTTATTGCACATGCAGCCAAAGAGATGACTAGGGCAGCGGGTTCTGGCATAGCCATAAGGAGGCACGCCTGGATGCAATTGTGTGAATTTGCAGAGCCGTTTAAGTCTTCATTCGTCAATGCCACGTTTGACGGATCTTCCCTTTTTGGTCTGAAAGTCAAAGATACCTTGGCCAGGTGTAAAAAGGATGGAAAAACCCTATCTGCCATGGAACTATGTTTCTCCGCTCCCCGACGCTGCTCTTCCAGGAACCAGAGAAGTGGAAAAATGTGGCTCAAGAAAACCCAAGGGCCTTTCTAGGACACTCATGGTACTGACTCCCCTTGAGGCAGAAGGGGAGCTATAATGGAAGATGCCAACCTCGTGGCAGAGGGGGAGCTATAATGGAAGATGCCAGCCTCGTGGCAGAGGTGGCCTGCAAAATCAGGGCTCCAGAGACTCTCTTTCAGGAAAACCCTACCAGCACTCCTGAAGGTAGTCGGGGGGGGGGGGGGACTATCCTTGCACCCTCTAACCTGGCAAAAAATTATCACAGGTGCTTAGATGCTAAGGATCATTGCCAGGGGATACTGCATTCCTTTCATTCCAGCCTCAAAAGCAAGAAAAAGAAGAATCCCCGATGTTTCACCCAATCAGAGGGATCAGGCAGCTCTGGAAATTTAAAAGCTGCTAGAAAAGAGTCATCCAAGAAGTCCCACCAGACAAGATAGGATCCAGATTTTACTCAAGTTTCTTTTTAATGCCAAAAAAGACAAGGGACTGGAGACCAATTTTGGATCTCAGCAGTCTGAACAAGTTTGTTCGGCTGACAAAATTCTGGCTGGTCATGGTTCAGTCTATTCTCCCCTTCTTGGGGAAAGAGGATTGGACAAATGCTTCAGCAGGTTCCTCCACTTCTGACTGGGAGCCAGTCATGATCAGTTTAGAGCTATGCTCTTTGGTCTCACCACAGCCCCCTGGGTGTTCACCAAGTGTATGGCAGCAGTAGCAGTTCACCTGAGACTGCACGGATTCTGAGTGTTTCCTTGTTTGGATGACTGGCTACTTACCACTCCTACCTGAGGCATCTACTCGAACAGGCAAGAGATTTCACCCTATGCATTTGGTCTCCTCTGGGTATAACGGTAAATTTCAACTGCAAAGAAACCCTGCACGTACGTCTACTGCCAGGTCCCAAAAACCATGAAGAGCAAAGAACTAACAACGGGACCAGCAATTCGGGCAGTAATCATTCCTTTTATTTAAGTGCAAAAGCACATACAAGAATGAAAGAACAGACCGTTTTCGGCTATAACATTAGTTAGCCTTCCTCAGAGTAAATTAAATCAAAATACAAACACTCTTTATATAGCTTTAACAAGACGTGTGACCATTCAAAATTGTTCATTTAAACCAGGTGTGAATAAAGCCCCTAACTTAATTATCCACTTCTTTTCTTTTGTATTTAGTATATCATGCCAACCAGTTTTATTGTTCCTTGGTCCACTAATTTTGTCAATTACTGTAAAACTGAAAGATGCTTTAACATGTGTTGGGGTATGTTTGTATAGAGCATTCGTAGTTTTGTGATTTTTAACTTCACTAAGGTGTTCTGACATCATAATTCTTAGTGGTCTTAGAGGTCTGTCCTATGTAAAAAGCAGAACATTGACAACTAACTAAACAAATGACCCAATCAGTATTGCAATTGGCAAAGAAAGGAATATAAAAACATAGGATGTATTTTTACTACTGAAAGTCCTAGTTTTGTGAATTTTTGGATCATGAACACCATGTCCACAAGGGTGACAACCTATTAAAGGTCCACCTGAAAGGGTGGTCTGTACTTGTGCGGTTTCCCTGAGTTGTCCTTTTTTATAGTGGCTAAGGATGATCCCAAATTCCTCCCTTTCCTGAAAGAGAAATGGCATCTATCACCTAATATTGCACCTAGAGAGGCATCAGCCAGCAATATATTCCAATGATGTTACACATTTCTACCATAAGTGACCACAAGCCTTGTGTTTATAGAGGAGAAGACTGTCCCATGTCATATCAACCTTATTCTGAGCTTGTAAGACATCCCTCATTTTATACCCTCTGTCCTTAAATCTGGATCTCAAGTCATCCCTATAGTATTTTTGCTTGGCTGGCTCAGAACAAATATGTTTAACCCTCATAAACTGTAATTTGGGAATGTTCCTACAAATATGGGGTGGATGATAGCTGGTGGCCTGGAGCAAAGAGTTATATTCGGGGAATTTACGATACACTTCAGTACTTAGTGTTATCAGGAGCCCCTGATACCAACACATCCAAAAATGTAATTTTGTCCCTATGATGACTCAACGTAAATTGAATTCCCCATCTGTTCTCATTCATATAACTCGCACATTCTTTGAGATATTCAACGTCTGATCTCCAGGCCAACCAACAATCATCCAGACATCTTCTCTAGATATCCATCTCACCCATAAAAAGATTATGGGAGTCATCATAAATAAGCTGTTCTTCTATATATACCATAAACAAATCAGCATATATTGGTGCAAATGATACCCCCCATAGCACTAGCTTGAACTTGTAGGAGACATTCAGTAGTAAAAATGCATCCCATATTTTTGATATCCCTTTATTTGCCAATTGTAATACCAAATGGGTCATTTATTTAGTTAGTTGTCAATGTTCTGCTTTTTACATAGGACAGACCTCTAGACCACTAAGAATTACGATGTCAGAACACCTTAGTGAAGTTAAAAATCACAAAATTACGAATGCTCTATACAAACATACCCTAACACATGTTAAAGCATCTTTCAGTTTTACAATAATTGACAAAATTAGTGGACCAAGGAACAATAAAACTGGTTGGCATGATATACTAAATACAAGAGAAAAGAAGTGGATAATTAAGTTAGGGGCTTTATTCACACCTGGTTTAAATGAACAATTTTGAATGGTCACATGTCTTGTTAAAGCTATATAAAGAGTGTTTGTTTTTTGATTTCATTTACACTGAGGAAGGCTAACTAATGTTATAGCCGAAACCGGTCTGTTCTTTCACTCTTGTATGTGCTTTTACACTTAAAAGGAATGATTGCTGCCTGAATTGATGGTCCCGTTGTTAGTTCTTAGCTCATAACGGTAAATTTCACCAAGTCTCAACGAAGTCCGACCCAACATTTGGATTTTATAGGAGCCAGCTTGAATAAAACATCTTGCATAGCCTCCCTTCCTCTTCACATAGCGCAGAAGGTAAGATCCCTGGTGGACATTATTCTCTCCAGTGACAATGTTCCTGCATTACTAGTTCTACAGGCTCTTTGATCCATGGCAGCGGCCATCACATTGGTTCCGCTAGCAAGTTTTTTACATGAGAATTTTGCAATGGCTTTTTGCCTCCCAGTGCTCCATCCTCACTCATCCTCAGACTCATCTCATCCAAATTACCAACCGTTGCCAGAAGGACTTATCTTGGTGGATGGACTCCAAGGAAATTCTTTTGGGCAGACCATTTGTTTCACCCCATCCCAAGGCCAGAGTGACCCCGATCTCCTCCCAAATTGAGTGGGGGGGGGGCATTATTGGGGAAGAACAGTCCAAGGCACTTGGTCCCCAGTAGAGGCTAATCTGCATATCAGTGCCTTTCAAACTTCCCTCCCTTTAGGAAGGATTGCAGTTCAATCAGACATCATGTTAGTGGTCTGGTACATAAGCAAACAAAGTGGAACCATGTCTTACCCCCTGTGTCAAGAAGCTCTCAGGGTGCGGCAGTGGGTGATCTCTTCAGACAACTTTCTGGTAATAATGCAAATCCCAGGGAGCTCCAGTGTGATAGCGGACAAATTGAGCAGATGCATTCTCCTACCTCATGAGTGGTATCTCAGTCCTAGAGCAGCAAAGGAGATTTTCCGTGGCTGGAGCCAGATTTGCTGTGACCTATTTGCATCACCCCAAAGCAACAAGTGCAGCAGCTGTTTTGCCCTTATCCCCCCCCCCCCCTCAGGTGGAGTCCCCAAGAAACGCTCTCCTTCACGATTGGCCCTCGGCACTACTCTCTGCCTTTCTACCCATTCCACTAATACCTCCATTATTGAAGAAAGCCATAAGGTTAAAGAGCAATGTGATTCTCAAGTTTGGTTCCCCTTTCTTTGGCCTTACCTACTTCAACTTCCATGGACTCTCAACCCGGATCCATGTCTCCTGTCCCATCCTCAGGGACTTGTTCACCCCAACCTGAAAAACTTCAGGCTTACAGCTTGGTTGCTTCCAGTTTCATTGATTGCTAGGTGAAATAACTTATCTTCTCCAATTCTAAAAATTTTGTTTGCTTCCCTTAAGCATTCCACTAGGAAGCTCTACCTCAACAAATGGAAAAGATTTTCTATTTGGCACACAGTAATGGATTTGATCCCTTTTCTGTACCAGTTGAAAAGGTTTTACAATTTTTGACTACGCTCTTCATACAAGGAACTGCTTGCTTCTACCACCAAAGTTCAGCTTGCTGGTATTTCTAATTTCCATGATGGTTTTGAAGAACATTCGTTAGTCTCACATTAGGCTGTGTAAGTTTTTTCTGAAAGGAACATTACGATTAAGCCTCCTTATAGAGACCCTCTCGTTCCTTGTCACTATGGCTTTGCAGTCATTGGTCCATTCCCCCTTTGAGCCGGCAGCTACCAGTGATTTGAAATTTTTTTTCATGGAAGGCTATTTTCTTGGTAGCCAATACATCCACTAGAATGATTTCAGAGATTGACACATTATATTCATGCGTTATCCCTAAAACCTCCATATTTGATTTTTTTTCGTAATATATACACACACATATATATATATATATATATATATATATATATATATATATATATATATATATACATACATACATACACACACACACACACACACACACACACACACACACGTATGTCTCTATACACACACACACACACACACGTATATGTGTTATATATATATATATATATATATATATATATATATATATATATGTATATAGAGAGAGAGAGAGAGAGAGAAAATTAAATGTGTGTGTGTGTGTGTATATATATATATATATATATATATATATATATATATATATGTGTGTGTGTGTGTGTGTGTGTGTGTAAATATGTATCTGTGTAAATATCAATAGTTACACGTAGAGAGAGACTGTGTTTTGTGTGTAATGTAGTATGTTGCAGTCCAAAGTATTATAGTCTCTAAAACAGTTCAAGTTTAAACACGTTTATATGCACAGACAATGAAATAAGTTTAGGTTTTGCCAACATTTAGACTCTTAACATAACGAACAGAAGTTAAGGATTTCAGATTTTTTTTCCCATTTCTGAGTACAAGGTACTCCATACCACAGTGATCCAGAACAGTACAGTATTTAGAGCTTTACTTCATCCACTCAAACCAGTATTTCATATAAATCCACAGGAGTTCAAAATGCAGGATTAACTGTCTTTGTTCTTTCCGAACTTCAGTTAAATCCTCCAGGGTAGCTTTTCATTATCGTTTTCATTCATTAGGATTCCTGTTGCCTTCTCTTGATAGTTCAGGAATATAGGAATCTAACCCTTTTACAGTGTAATGAGCCTAGAATAGTTCTGCATGCAGTTATTTTCCATTCGCTTTGTGCCTTACTGCTAATTTTGCCACCTGATTCAGAGTCAACAGTTAGATGCAGTGTTTCTTAGGCTCATCAACCACTACTGTGCCACATGACCCCCCACCCACCCAGCATAGAACAACCAGTTCAAGCTCTAGTAAATGGGTTGCACATCTGAGGCAGTCCATCTGCATTTAGGTAGCTGTAGCCCAGACAGACTGTTACCCTGAAGTTGTAGGATTGGAGGGTCATTGCCCATTGAGGTAGGTTAGAGTTGTTGTTTTTTGATGTGTGTAAAGCCACTGAAGGAGAACATTATCCTTAAGCACAACTATTGTCTTAATGGGAAGTACTTAAGGGTGATGAGGGCCCTCTCTGTGTTTAGCCATACTTTCTGTAGTCAAGGTGAGCTTCTCAGCTTTACTGAGCTTTCTGCTAATATAACAAAATGGGACTTTCCTCATCTTCAGCTTGAGACAAGACTGCATTAATGCATACTTCAGAGGCATCTGTATGCACTTAAAAATGTCCATTAAAGTCTGGGCTATATTATTGTTTGTGTCGCTTCCTTGCTATTGACATCAAATCACAAAGCTGTCTCATTTGAAGTAAAAATCAACCGAGAGAATTCAGCTAAACCAGTAACAGTTTGGAACTATTCAAAGGCTAACTACGTCCTACTGAATAACATTTTGTCAAAATTCAGGCCTCCTTCCAAACCCGAGACCATAGCTATTTATGCAGTATTCTTCACAGAGCACTGTAGAAAGAAGTGAATGGCTGCATAGAGTCCGCCGTGCCTACCAGAAATAAACTCAAAACAAACACTACTGGTGGAATCCTCACCTAAATAGGGTATATTTAAAAAAAAAAAACTCGTGGCCAAAATCAGGGAAAGCAACTCCCTTAAACACAAGTGATCTTGTATACAGCTAAACAAGAAACTAAGAGATCTAGTGAAGTCCATGGCCAACTATGAGGTCAAGATAGCCTCACAGGCTAAGGACAATCAGAAGGCTTCTTCAGATATTCTGGAATCTTAGAGGTAAGTGGCAGTGGTGCAACAGGTAGCACACTTGCAGTTTGTACAGAAGGCTGTGGGTTCTGTTCTCACCCCAGGTAGGTTCATTACTGACACTAAAGTGGAGCATAAGGGAAGCAGGGTGCTGCACTCTTGTCTGTTGTACTTTGAATGAGATGCCTATTAACTGTGAACCTGCTATCAGTTTACTGGCCATTCCCTATGGAGAGATTGGGGTTGACGTAATGATAAGGGTGTTTACCTCATAAACACAGGGTACAGGGTTTGATGTTTACATTTAGGATGCAAAGTTTGGCTAGGGTTAAAATGACTCGCAAGGGCAGATAGCCTAGTACTAACTTAAGAGATAACACACCACTGTGCTGCACTGGTGGTGAATTGTACCACCTATATAGCATATCTACTGGGTGATAAATGCAACTCAAACTTCAAACCTCCCCCCCATTCCATCAGATGAAATCCCCTCCAACATGCTTCTTCAGCTGTCAGCAGGGATCAGGTACTGGCAGCCTAAAGCCAGGAACACTACCTCCATGGGTCCTGACAACATCCCTGGTTACCTACTGAACAGTCTAAAATGTGACCTATCAAGACCACTTCAGGCACTCTTCAACTACAGCCTTGAAACAGGCTACATTCCAAGTGAATGGAGGACCACAGCAGTCATTCCCCTCCACAAGGATGGGACTATCAACTGTCCCGGGGAGCTGTAGATCCATTTGCGTAGTGAGCCTAATATACAGAGCCATGGAATGAATTGTCATGGAAATGTTAAACAAGGACATTGGCAACCTACAGACACTTGACCCATGTCAGGATCAGTAAGAACACTTCCACCAGATCATCTGTCACCAGTGGAATACCCCTGCGCTCCGTGCTGGGCCCACTTTTGTTTGGCATCTACTTCTCGAAAGTCAAGGCTAAAGTTAAAGGCCTTTGTCTCAAGTTTGCAGATGGCTGTAAATTGGAAGCTTTTATAGATTTCCTGCAAGAGACAAACATCTTGCAAGTGGTTTTAATGCAGACAGATGACAGGTGCCAAAGCCATGGCCTAAAACATAGTGTCAAAAAATACATTATAGTGCCCTTTGGAAAACTGTCAATGCAAGTTAATTACTCCATCTATAAAACGGCCCAAGAGTCAAGCCAGTAGTCCGGGATCTGGGAACATATGTAGACAGCAATCTGACCTTTAACCAACACGTAGCTAAGATGGTAAGAAAATCGTTATATGTCGCCCAACTTATAGGTAAGGGTATGGCATCCAGGTCCAAGGAAGTTCTAGTACCACTCTGTTCAGCCTTTGAGAACTTTCATTGAAAACAGTGCCCCTTTTGGCATGTAACTAACCAAACATTTGTAACAGTTGAAATGCCCAGAAAGGTTACTCACCAGGAGAATTCAGGGCATGAATACCCTGACCTGCACTGATCACATAAAGGCTCTGTCTCTGTATTCAGTCTCCTACAGGCTGCTGAGAGGATGTCTTTTTCCTGGCTTACAGTGCTTTCTCAGACCCAGCCCTGATGGACCTGTTTCACGTATGCAGAGTAAACAGCACAAGAAACACTATATCCAGATATCTGAACTTCATTTAAGACATGTGCATTATTTGCTGGAGAGACATATGTGTCCCAAAGGATCCCAGCACTACAAAAAAGATTCCATATCCATGTAAAACAGAGTTCATTCCGGACCCTATTCAAACAAAACCTTGACAGTTGGATGAGAAATTGTAAATTTATTCCCAGTCTAACCCCTTGTCCCTTTTGGACAGAGGTCATCAATAAGAATAGTATTATCATAACTAACACCCCCCTACAAATCCTTTGCTAAGTGCATACTAACATGCTTCCAATATAATACTTGGGACCATGTAGTTTGGATTGCACAGCTAGGTTTATAAGGGCCCAACTGTTAGCCTAATATGAACCTGTGAAATGAGCAACAGTTAAATTTTAGGACTAAAGCTGCTTAACCATCAGTGCAACTGTTACCTGTAACCATGCCTTCCATCTCCCTTCTTTCAACATGCCTTCCATCTCCCTTCCCTCAACAGCAGTATTAAATTTGGCAAGTTTAATAATAGCACAATGACAGAAGACAGATTCTGCTCTTCTAATACTGAAAAATTCAGCATATTCACACTTTGTGGACATGCTTTCAAGTACTCTGTATTTGCTAATGTTAGCAGTTTTTTTGTAGGCCTAGTATTACTGTCATAAATTATGCAATACTTTTATATATGTCCTTTTCTACAGCACTTAAATCATATTTTTTTCTTTGACACAGGCAAGAAAGCATAGTTACATGAATGCTTCTTAATAGGCTTTCTAGCATGCAAGTCTGGTATAGAATGTGCATATTTAGTTAATATGCATTCCAATAAAACCGTTTTTACAAAAACTTAGGGTCATTCTGGAATACCTATTTTAATTAAAAGTGAGTGCCCTCTCAGGTCAGTCTACAGCCAAAATATTTAGAATGCGACTTTTATTGTTAATACAAGGTTTTACCCCTAGTTTCAAATTAGGTGTTAAATCAGCCATTTATGATCTTAAAAGTCTGTCCATACTGAATTTCCAGTTGTAAGACTTTAGGGACTGTGCTGTATGTGAAACTCATGTCCTTACCAGTATTTGTTGATTAAGTTTATAGTAATCTTGTGCATCAGCATCTTCAGGTTCCATATCATTTTTAGTGAGTCTCTGGTTAGATGAAATGACAAAATGATGGTCTACTCTGACTGCACTCTGTTTTCTGTAGCTATCTACCTTTTGAAAGGGGTCTATATTATATTGTTGAACTTTTAATAGGTCGAAGCACTTAAAGATCGAACTTTAGTGATTGAACCGTTAAAAGGTCGAATCGCTATAACAATATTTTTAAAAGAAAAACAAAAGGGTGTAAGAAGGGGACAAGCCCCCTTGCACCCCTCCCACCGCTCTTTAAATATACCAACTGCAAGATCGCGCTACAGTTTAGGAAAAGGAAATCTTGTTTCCTCACTGTATTGCACTGAAGTGCGATCTCTGAGTTGGTATATTTAAGTAGAGGGGGTGTGGGGGGGTGCAGGGGGGTCCCCCCCCACTTACAGCCTTTAGGCTTTTCTTTTTTTCTTTCAAAAATATTTTTATAGCGATTCGACGTTTTAACAACTTGAGCACTAAAGTTCAGTCTTTAGTGCTTCGAACTATTAAAAGTTTGACAATATAATATAGACCCTTTGAAAGCCACTAAGTGTAAGGCCTGTACCTTATCCTCTGATCTGAGCTTCCTCAAGGACACACTGGATTTAAGGATTCCCAATGAGGGATAGTAGGTTCATCAATCTGGAAATCTGGTGCTGGTGTCTGAGCAAGTGTTGTGGTCACTGGCTACATTTCTAAATAACTGCATTAGAGCTCACTGAGTCTTAGAGTTCACAAATGACTCTTTTTTTCCTCACAGGCTTCAGTAGCTACACAGCTGTTGACCTCACACAGAAAACTGGCTGCACTTTATCACAGAAGTTTCTGGTTTTACAGAAGACATGTAATTTTACCAGCCATTGAACTGCTTTTTTTCCATAACAAATTCCCATATTGGCACAAGGCAAGTTTTCTAGTATTTTTCAGTTCACTTTGCTTTTATAGGTTCACAGGCAAGTACTAGACTAACTGCTTTTGTGGGCCATTTTAAGCCTAGACAGTTTCCCTTTTTTCTGCTCAAATTAACCTATCCCAATTTGTTAAAGATTAGCCTTTCCCATCTCTTGGTCGATTAATTATAAATTATCACTAATGAGGATAACTAGTTTCATACATAGATAATTTCAGTGACCCATACATTAACTAAAGCATTTATGACCTGCTTCTGTCCATTAGTAGTACAGAGAGACCGCTATAGACCAAAGTAGCACTTGAATATGAACAGGGATAAGCTTTGTTTAATGTTGATGAGGAGTCTGTTCCAGAGCAGAGGTGTCTTCTGTGAGATGTACCCGTTCCTCCAAACTGTTCTGTTGATGTTGCAGAATAGGACTAGATCCTAGACTGAGCATTTCTGATGCCATTTGACTTGCTGATTTGCAGTAAATCTATCAGTATTAGCTCAGAAGATGCTTTGTATGACAGACACAGATCACCTCTTAGCAGTCTGTATGATGAGTATAGTGGCAGGGCTTTGACTTGGTCCATGTAGGACATGTTGTTTAGGCCTTGTATCCTTTTAATAAGCTATCCCTGTTGCATGTTCATAGATGGATACATGCCAAAAGGGACGACATACTCTATGATTAACTTAATGAAGACTGAGTAAAGAGGGTCAGTGACATTCCCAGATCTAGACATAATCCCTTTGTTTATAAGCTGTGTAATATAGAAGAACTTTATGACATGGGAACATGTTGGTCAAAAGTTAGATCACTGTCCACATAAGTTCCTAAATCTGGAACAGCTGCGTCATCTCTTGGGGGCATATCATCAATGTGGTAGTTCACTGGGGTGGATAGCTTTCCAAAGGATACAGTAATGCAGTTTTTAGGATTTAGTTTGTCCATGATTTTGCCACCAGTTATTTTTTTAGGATAAATCATCCTGCAGGATGGCTAAGTCATTTGGAGATCCAGTGACTGCTCATAGCTTGCAGCTGTCTGAAAACATGGCCAGCCATAGCTTTTTGGGAGTGGCTTTTACTTTAGAAAAGTTGATGACAAACAGGAGAGGTCACAGCGCAGAGCCCTAGGGTACTTCAGTGGTGACTGTTCTCTTTCCGGAAATAATGCCTCCCATTTTGATTTCCTGTGTCCTATCTTGTGTGATAGTTGGTGATCCAGTGGGTGACAGAATAGTTTGTTTAAATTTTCCTAGTATGCCTGACTAGGGAATTGTCAAAAGATTTGACCAGGTTGAGGTTTTGCCTTCATCCATTGCTTTGGTGACCTTTTCAAAAAAACATCCAGGTTGAATAAGCATGACCTGACCTTGATGAATCCAAATGGAGATGGGTCCAGTGTTTGGAGGTTCCATATGTCCTGATTGATTAGTTCCATGATAAGTCTTTCCATGGCTTTGCATACAAGACTGGTCAGACTTGTAGGTGTGTAATTGCCCAAGTCTGTTGAAGGGTCCTTCCTTATGCAGGGTAATGACTTAATCTGTTCTTTGTTCACTTGGTACTAAACCTGTATGGAGGCTGAGATTGAATGCTGCTGTTAGGGGTGTAGCTAAATCATGCTTCATGCTATTTAAGATGCACCCAGGGATATTGTCTGGACCCATCGATGCAATATTTTTAGCTTTCGTTAGAAATCTTGGGACTGTCTTGTGTGATAGCTGGAGGCGAGATAGTTTTGGGTATATATTGATGAACAGATGGAGGGGAGAGGTGGGTAAAATTAGAGCTAAATTTGTCAGCTAGTAGGTTCAGTATATTTTCATCCACAATTTAGGTAACATCATTCACAGTCGACTCACCACATTGCCGCATTGTGCTTTTGAGGTTACAAATATAACTAAAAATGGACTTGTGATTCTTTGGCTTGGGTAGGTTGCTTTGGTGACGAGCTCTAAATTTCTGGGAATTTCTCTATTCTTTTCCTTTTATTATAAAGCTTATTAGTAATATGGATGCACCACATGGTTTGCCCTGTGCTTGTTTCTATGGGCTACAGATGCATCTGTTTATATGTTGGTATAGTGTGGTGGTGCATGTTGCACTTATTCAGTGGAGTTAGCGGAGTTTACTGGGGATTTGCCACTTGCCAGTGTGTCACTAGGAGTAGGTAGTTTGCCTTAAAAAAACTCTAAAGGTACCTTGGATGGAAGGGATCTCCAGTTCCAGTTTTATTTCTAAGGAGACTGCTTTCATTAGTAAGCTTCTCATGTAACACAGTACAGGTTCCTTTGGTTAACCAGAGTCTCAGTAATTTGATACTCTGGAGTAATTTGCATTATATATTTCGGTGGAGAAAATACCTAGGCAAAGCAAGTAGCTTGGAAAGCGACAATTTATAGTAATAGTGCTGTGGTTCTGCCCGCTGAATGCCGCCAATGTTGCTTTTTACAGTCCATAGTAAAACAGTCCGACAATTCTTCAGATTTAAACAAGTTTATTTACAAGGAAAATAAAGAATTTCTACTTTGTGCCAAAATGTATGGAATTAACTGAACCAACAGAAATTCAGGATTTCATTCGGTCTTTTCACATTTCTTACCGGGTAAAAAAAACTCTGTACCCCATGGTAGCCCAAAACAAACAGTATTTGGAGAGCTTCCCTTTCTTTTTCTGAATAAGAATGTATTTCAAGTAAATTCTGAAGATTTTCTTTAGAATGCAGCATAGCAGCCTTTATCCCTTCATAGCTTCAGGTAAATCTCCAAACATCAACTTTCAGGGACACCTTTTGGCTCTCCTTGTTGCTCCATGGGACTCCTCTCGGCCTTTAGCTGTCAGCATAGGACTCTAACCCTTAGCAGGCTAATAGGCTTGAAGCAGCTCTACCTGCAGCTGTTTCCGATTCTCTTCCTCCCTTACTCCGAATTCCTTCTCATTAAATTAGAGTATTTTGGTATTTGTGTCATATTAGTAATGTTAAATCCTTTACTTGTATTGGTATTACCACTGTTGCTATTCTGTTTCATCTTAAAAGTTTCTAACTATACCATAGGTTGCTGGACATGGATAATTACAGGTTAGTACTTAGATCTGCTGCTTTCCACATTGTTTTGAGATGTTGTATACATTTATTTGATTATACTTCAGATTGGGTCTGCCACAGCCATCCTTCCCTTTCAAGGAATTCTGCCTCAAAGCGCTGTAGAGACGATGCAGTTCTGGAAGATGTAAAAAGGAGCTGTGCCTGTACCTGTATCAATCAGTGTACTCCAGTATGAACTTGTATTTGTCTGTAGAGGGAAGGAGCCACTAATTTTAGAATTTTCCTCTTGCCCTTTTCCTGTCTCTCCCAAATTATGTTCACCAGATAGTCTTCCACTTTTCTGCACACGTCCTTTGCTTTCTGCGCATGTGTCTAAACCACTGTAATCTGTTCTTTTTGACCTTTTCTGCAGTTGGAGATGCTTTGGCTTCTGCTATGTCCTCTTTTCATTTGCCCTATAGTGTGCATCCTATTGCCCATTTCAGACACTTCATTTCCATCACCTCTATCTTCCTCAGCTGCCCTACCTTAATTGCCCATATTTTTTTACCATGCATAAGTATTGATCACAATTTTTTTCAGCTTCAGCATTCTTCTGTCATAAACTACCACTGACGTTCTTTGGCAGTTAGCTGCAGACCCTCTAATTCTAGCTTTGATCTCCTCATTCAGACGTCTCTTCTCAGCCACCTCTCCCAGATTCTTGAAGCTGATAAACCTGTTCTATTTATTTCCCTTCTGTTGATTTTCATCTTCTTAAGATTTATCCTATGTGCTGCCATGATGACTGTCTTGTCTGTGGACAGCTGAATCACACGTACCCTCAGTTTTGCATTCTATTCCCCTAATTTTTACTGAAACACTTCTTTAGAGTCTACTTGTAATATTATATTGTCTGCATATAGCAGCTTTATCTGTCCCATCCAGCCTGTTTGTTAATGTAGTCCGTCATCAGTATGAACAGTAGTGGGCTCAGAGCTGAACACTGCACACCCATTCTCACTGGGAGTCCCTCTGTGAGTCTGAACACTGTTCATACTTGTATCATTGTGTCCCTGTAAATTCTACCAATATTTACAGGACTTCAGACATTGTAAGACTGTCAAAATTATCTTCCTTGAAACCTTGTCATATGCTTTCTGCAAGACTAGACATGCCCGGTTTGACTCCTCCCCCATCTCTAGCTTCTTCTCAACTACTTGTCTCACTTCAAATGTTGACTTGATTGTGCTGCATCCTGATGTGAATCTGAACTCCACATTTCCCATCTTACTTTCTACTAGTCTGTGTATTTGTTTATTAATCAGCATCTCCAACACTTCCATGCAGTGTGACAAGAGTTTGATACCTCTATACTGCCCATGGTTGTGAATGTCCCTTTTGTTCTTCCACACTTATTCTCCAGTCAACTGAGATGCACCTTTCTGTCCATACTACTGTGAGTACCCTCTGGAGTTGTTTCTTTCCTAACTCACCTAACATCTTGATCATATCTGCAGTGACCTTATCTGAGCCTGATTTCATTTTCCTTTGCACTGTTCCTACTTCTAGGGTGTGCTCTACCTCTTTCATTGTGGGCTGTGTCTGGGGCAGTTACCTCCATTCAGAAGCTGCTGAGAGTACTCCTTCCATTTGACTTTGATGTCCCGTTGACTGGTGAGCAGGTTGTTGGCATGCCTTTTGAGAGGTGTTTGATAATTAACTTTCTTCTCCTCACTTTTCGTGCACTTTTCTTTCTTTTGATAGCTTCTTGGAATTTTGTATTCCACCTCCAACCTTCCTGATGTACCTTATTTCCATACCTGGCTTGGCCACATGTCTGATCTACAGTTTTCTTACACACTGTTTTGAGATGCTGCTATTCTTTTTCAACTCCACCTGTTTCCTATTCTTCCTGAGGTGCTAGACCCCCAAGTATTTCCTTGAGCTTTTGTACTTTTTTCCAGTCAACTTACAGGTCTTCAGCCTAATCTTTGTTGACCTTCAAGCCTTCTCTGACCACTGCTTGCAGCAGATTGTGGGCAGCAAGTATTTCACTGGGGATACCTTTGCAGTATCTGACTCTATCCCAGTACCCTTTCTTTACTAGGAGGGAGTCTACACAAGTTGCATGTTGGCCACTCTTGTTTGTGAGATTTTGACTGTTTTTTCTTGCTGAGCCTGGTTCAGAAAGAAACAGGATGGCCTCCCCGGCCTTTTTCCTGTTGTCCCACCCATGTGAATCTAGGCTTTCCTTATACAGCAGCTTAGTTGGTCTGTTCCCCTCCATCCTATCCAGATAGTCCTTCATATCCTGCTCTGTCTGTCCTAATGTGAGCATTCCTGCTTTATCTAGTAAGTCCTGTAGCCGCTGCTTGAATTTTTCCCCTAGCTTTGGGCAAAGGCAGAGATTATGAATACTGGCCTATCTTTACACTGGCATCTGATTTCCATGAATGTCATCAATTCTGTTGACATCCCTCATTGTCTTCTGAAGTTTCTCCCTAATTTAAAATTTCCACGCCATTTTTAGCATGTCCTCCTCGTGAGCAGTAGACTCTGAATTGCAAGCCATGTGGCTTTACTGCACTGCCCTTCATCTTGTCTCTTGGATACACAGGATGTCTAGCCTTCTTTCATGTCATCCACTTCCAAGCTGTGCCCTATTCAGTGTAGCAATCCTTAGTTCATGTTGGGCAGGATGATTGGTTTTATGTCCAGCTTTCACTCAACACAGCTATCCCAGGTAACCCAAGTTGGGCAACTGGACACAGGCCAGTAGCATATTAATCAGGGGTTGCTAGATTTTATGGTGGGAACCCCATAAAAATTTAAATTGAAACCTGTGTTCTGAGAGACAGCCTTACAAGACTATCTGCAAATATACAGAGCTAAGTATAGTTTTCTTTATTTACAATAGTCAGAGAAAAGCCCAAAAACGCACCAAATATCCCAACACTAGATATAAATAACGTAAAAGCAAGAAAAAAAATTTATGTGGGCAAAACAGATAGCACCCTAAGAGAGAGAATAAGGGAACATGCATATCACATTAAGAAAGGGTCCAAGGTTAATGCATTGGCCAAGCATGTTAATAGCATGGGTGAATCTCACAAATTTCAGTTTAAGGTGCTATCCAAGTCCTTTGAAAGTAATAGAGGGGGAGATATCAGACTTAGGACTAAAGAAATAGAAGCAAGATGGATAGTGATGTTGAAATCCAATATGGGACATGGTCTCAATGAATGTATACCCATTAAGCCAATACTCTGTACCAGAGGTCTGAAAAGATGAATTTCATATATATATATATCTTTTATATTTACATTTATATATATATTATTATAAAGTTGGTACATTTAAATACTTTATATTTATTACTTTTTAACATGAATGTATTTATTTGTATATATTTTTAAGATTGTTTTGCACCTTTAACATGATTGATATGTGAACATGTGACCTGTATTTTGTATATAAAGGTGTGCTCTTTTGTTGATTAACATACACCTGAAGAAGCTATGTGAAAGCGCTTGTGTTTGTGAATAAAGGCAGTATTGCGAAGAGTCTATTTTCATCATTTTTACATTCTGTTCTGGATTTTGGAGCCTTATCCCAGCATTTTTTCTTGCTTCTTTATTATACAGTTTAATTGTTGCTTAGATATTTGTTGTCTTACTGTTCTGAGAGTCTGCTCTGCAAATATACAGAGCGGAGTATATTTTTTTGGTTTTATAGTTTATACTATTAGTGGTTGCTCAAATCTCTGCTGAAACGGTCTTCCCACCCCCACCCCCATTTTCTGCCTTGTCCTCAGCTGATATAACTGGTTTTTATAGCTTGTGTGTTACCTAACTCAAGGTTCCCTTAATTTGACCTGTTAATAACAGCCTGCATTTAAATTGGAGCCTGTGTTCTGAGAGACAGCCTTACAAGACTATCTGCAAATATACAGAGCTGAGTATAGTTTTCTTTATTATAGAGTTTAATTGTTGCTTAGATATTTGTTGTCTCACTGTTCTGAGAGTCTGCTCTGCAAATATACAGAGCTGAGTATATTTTTTTGGTTTTATAGTTTATACTATTAGTGGTTGCTCAAATCTCTGCTGCAACTGTCTTCCCCACCCCCCTCCCTGTTTTTGGTTTACCGCATTCTACCTAATAAACCCTTTCTGCACTTGCTTTTAGTCCTTTTTAATTTAATTGCATTTTTCAAACTCTGTGTGGTGTAATATTGATACATACTCAAGTGTGCTAGCTTGCAGTGCATGTGAATTTATTTTTACTACTGTTTTTGCTACTTTTCTGTAAAAAAAAAAAAAAAAAAAACTTTAAGCCTGTATCCTACCTTTCCTGTTACTAGTGTTCCAGATACAGATTTGCTGTATCCAGGGCTGTTTGTAAGCTTCTGAGCCCCCCAAGCCTTTCTGTGTTGGAGGGAAGCCTTCTAGATTATCAGTGGGAGTGGTAAGCATTAGGTAACCTGTCTACCACATAAGGAGTGGTTCTGGCCCAGAATTTGTAATTATTGGCCGTTTGGGCAATCTTCCATCTCTCTCAACTTTCTGATTTGAAAGCCTGCATTTGCACTTGTTTCTGTCCTGTAACTCGTCTAGTGCAAATACAGATTCTTAGTTTTAGCACTTAAATTTGCTTATTCATACTCAGCACTTGTTCAGAACTTGTAAGCACTAAATAAGCTACTAATTACTATAGCTCTCAATCTTCCTCATTACCTAAAGGAAAACAGTTTTTGTACTTACTTTTCTCACTGGCGTTGAGAAAAACAGCTCTTGTACTCCCTTTCTTCACTTACCTAGAGGAAAATAGTTTTTTATTCAGGCATGTCCAAGGGTCAGCTCCCAGTGTTCTCCCCTGTCTATCTGATGAATCTGGGCATCTTGAGGCAATGTAGAAATTGCCTCATGTACACAGACAACCCTCTCCTCCTACCACCTAACACTACAACCTGTGAGAGATGCACTTATCTAGCCAAACTGGAGGTAAAGCTCTCACCAACCAAGACTGAACCTGACAGTCATGAGGAGAAGGTGAACATTTGCACCACACCGCACTCATCACATAGTCTCACTACATCTACACCACCAAAATCCACACACACAAACTCAAAAACATTTGCGGAGGCTCTCAATAATAATCTGCCTAAGCAACAGAGACCTCCAAAGCAGAAACACAATCAACCTCCATCCCCCAGCACAACCCAAATGACACTTAGCCCACAGATTCACTGTGCCACGCAAACAGCCAATAAGGCAAAACAACATACCCAACACACTAGTCATAGGTGACTCTATAGTCAGGCACACTGATGTCCCACTCACCAGGCTAAACAAGGAGAAGGTTACTGTCAGCTGTCTGTCTGGTGCCAGGATCCGCCAAATAACCCACGCACTCAGGTCACTCCACAACAAGTACAAATATGACTCTGTCATTGTCCATGTTGGTGTGAATGACCTGAGATGTACCTCCCTGGACTACATAGGTGGGTACTGGGCTATCTGCCCGAAGGCAGATATTAGCCCAGCCACGTTGTGCGGTATTCACCGCCCCTTTAGTAGTTCCCTAGACCCTTGTACTAGCAGCTAGTACCCTTGGCCCCTATCTAGTAGTGCTGTTGGTGTGATCCCCGGTGTGAACTTTCTGTTACCCATCCACTCATCAAGGTTTTTCTTGAAGAGTGATAGTGAGGGGCTCTGTCTTATGTAGATCGGGACCCTGTTCCATAGTAAGGGAAGTCCCTGCGAAGGGAATCTATCCCTCCAGCATGTTCTGTTCATTGTTGTGTTGAGGTTTATATCCCTAGAGCGTGTAGCTCAAGTAGATTTGGTTTTGCTAAGATGGAGCATGTTCAACAATTCTGGGTTGGACATGGCTCTGTACGTTAGACAGAGATCGCCTCTGAGAAAGCGGTATGCAACAGAGAACAGTCTTAACTTTTTCAGTCGTGCTCCATAGGGCAACTGTTTGAGGCCAGTAATCCTCTTGGTTAAGGTACCTTTGTGGTCTCTCCAGCTGCTGGAGATGTCTAGCCAGGTACATTCCAATTGGTGCATTGTACTCCATAATGGGTCTGATGAGGGAAGAGTAGAGGGGCACCATTACATCCTTAGATCTTGATGCGAACCCTTTCGTGATCAGATGGGTCACATAGAAGGATTTTCTAACCACTTTGGCAACATGGTTATCAAAGGAAAGCTGACTATCCACTTGGGTCCCTAGATCCCTTATTTCTTCTTCAGATTTCAGTGGATTACCTCCTATGTTGTAGTTTGCAGTTACTCTGTTTTTTCCAAAGGGGATTACTATGCATTTTTTTGCATTTAGCTTGAGAACCATGGCTTTGACACCATGCATCAGTCTCATTTAGGCCCTTCTGGAGGATCTCCATGTCGGCCGGAGACTCTATTATAGCACCCAGTTTGCAGTCGTCCGCAAACTTAGTCAGCCACAGCCCTTCCGTGCTTGCCTGTACTTCTGAGAAGTATATGCCAAACAGGAGGGGCCTTAGGACAGAGCCCTGAGGCACACCACTCATTACTGGTCTGGATTCGGACATAGATCCCGCTACTCTTACTTTATGGGATCTGTCTGAGAGCCAGTTTGCGATCCATCTTGTGACGTAAGGGTTTATGCCCAGGCTGGTGAGCTTATCAATAATACCTGAATGGGGAATGGTGTCAAAATCTTTAGCAAGGTCAAGGTAAGCCGTGTGTACCTCCTTTCCCTTATCTATAGCCTGAGTAACTGTCTCAAAGAAATCCACCAGGTTTAGGAGGCATGATCTTCCCTTGACGAAGCCGAACTGTGTGGGGTCCAGCGACTGGAGGATCCCAATCTCTCCATTTATGAGTTCCATAATGATTCGCTCCATAGCCTTACAGATCAGACTGCTCAGGCTTATTGGTCTGTAGTTCCTGGGTCAGTTGTGGCCCCACCCTTGTGTAGCGGGACCACCATTGCCGTGCACCATTCTATGGGCACATATCCTGTGGAAAGGCTGAGACTGAACAGGGTATTAAGATGCGGGGTTAATTCCTTTTGGAGCTTGCGTATGACACAACCTGGGACACCATCTATTCCCATGGAGGCAGTGTTTTTAGCTTTAGATAGAGCCTTGGTAACCAACGTATTTGTAATAATTGGACTTACACAATCCCCTAGAATGGTAATAGGCCCTGTAGGTGGTGAGGGGGGGGGGGGGGGGTTGCACTGAACCTATCAGCCAAGATGTTGGCAATGTCAGAAGGGTCAGTGTATTTTGTTCCATTTTGTACTAGCTCATAACAGACCTGAGCGTTGCCATTTAGGTTCTTGACGTAGCTATAGAAGGCCTTATGGTTATCCTTGGCAACTTTCTTTTCAAAATTAGCTTTAGTTGACTTGATGAGGGCCCTCAATTTCTTACTAATGCTGATCAGGGATGATTTTTCTACTTGAGATTTGGCCTTTTTTGTTTAAGTCTCCTCCTTTTATTGTAAAGTTTGTTTATGGCCGGGGTCCAACAGACTGGTTTCTTCTTGCTTGAGGAAGGAGTCTTGGTTTTATTTGGGATAGCATGGTCCATGCAATCCTGAAGATGCATATAGAGTGCCTTGGTGTAGGATTCCGCATCCTGGATATCATTATCCTTCTGCAAGGGAATAGTGATGCTTTCCACTTCGGATGCAAATAGTTTGAAGTTTGCTTTGGAAAGGTTTTTGACTATGGTTTCGTTGATTGGTGGAGGTGGAGGAGTGAGGATGTCCAGGGTTATCAGTTTGTGGTTGGATCTGACGAAGGAGGGGGTGATAACGGGTGTTTTACAATGGGCACCCATATTTGTGATGATTAAATCCAATATGTTGTCCCCTCTAGTGGGGGAACATACTAGTTGTTCAAGGACATTTGAATTTATAAATTCTATGAATCGCTGAGCATAGGAGTTGGAACATTGGTAGTTCGCCCAGTCTATACCAAGGTAGTTGAAATCACCCACGATTATGGTGTTGTGTAGGACCTTTATATTTTCCAATGTCTCAAGGAATGCAGAGTGAGTATCTTGGGACATGATGGGCCATCTATAACCGGCTATGACATGAAAAGAGACCTGGAAGAGCTCTGTGATCTTGTAGCCCAGGCAGGTATGACCCTAGCCCTGAGTAGCATTCTGCCATCGCCCAGAATGATACCGCAGTACAAGGACAAAGTTATTGATTTCAACAATTGGCTAAGCTTCTGGTGTCATTCAAAGGGGATCCAGTATCTGTCTGCTTGGGATGACATGGTCGACAGACCACGATGTTTTGCCACAGATGGCCTGCACCTGTTGCTCCTAGGATTCCAGATACTGACTAAGGCTCTTGCTGCCCCTGTAGTGCCTTTTTTAGGCAGGGTTCAAGTAACAAATTCACCACCATAACAGGAACAGGTAAGCAAAAACTGAGGGTAATGCTACTCAATGCTAGAAGTCTAAATTTCAAAATGCACTCACTTGAGGCACTCCTTAAAATGGAGAACATCGATATCTGTGCAGTGACTGAGACCTGGTTCAATGCTCCAGAGAGCACCCCTCCACTACCAGGCTATAACTCATATCACACTTTTCGGCCATCTAACCTGGACCGAAACACCAAAGGTGGGGGTGTGTCCATATTCATTAAGGATATCCACACCTCCAGGCTAGTTGCTCAGCATAATGCATCCGAGGTTATCCAAGTGCAACTAACTCTTGGCAAAACTGCAATCCAAATTGTAGCTTGCTACAGATCCCCCACCATGCCCCAGGATTCCCACTCCTCTTTTCTTGATGTACTGGAAAATATTAGGGTTCAACCAAACACCCTAATAATGGGCAACTTCAACTACCCCACCATTAACTGGGAAAACTACTCATGTACTAACTCCTTAGCGCAACGCTTTCTGGAATTCATAAACTCCAATGCCCTAGATCAACTTATCCACACCCCACCAGGGGCAACAATATCCTAGACCTAGTCATTACCAACATGTGTGACCGGTGTTCCACACCTGAAGTCAACTCCTCGTTGGTCCGATCCGACCATAAGCTAATCACCCTTGATATCCACATCCCACCCCACCCCCCATTAAGGAAACCACAGTAAGAAATTTCTCCAAAGTCAGCTTCATGCTTCTTAAGACAGAAATAGTGAATTTCATGACACCCATGCAGATGGACAATACAGTTACAACTGCTGAATCCTACACAAATGCGCTCTATAAGCACCTACATGAGTGCATGGATTGTGCTATCCCAAACAGAACCAAAACGCTATCCTCCAAAAAAAGGAAGCCAATCTGGTGGTCCCCTGCCATAAACAAACTGTACAACAGAAGAAAGAAACTGTTGCAAAAGAGAGTAAAATCCCATGAGTGGAGGAGTTCCCTGGTCAGCCTCAGTAAGAAGCTGAGATCCCTTATAAGATCCTCCAAAGCTAGCTACGAAAATAAAATTGCCACTAATTCCAAGGACAACCACAAAGCATTCTATAGCTATGTCAAGAATCTCAATGGCAACACCCAGATCTGCTCTGAGTTACAGCACAAAGGCATGAAAATTACAGAACCAACTGATATTGCCAACATCCTGGCAGATAGGTTCAATGCTAACTTTACCCCCCCCCCCCCCCAAAGGGCCCATATCTCTACAGGAAGAATGCGGAGTCCCTGTAATCACAACTACGCAGATAAAAGCTGCACTCTCTAAAGCCAAAAACACAGCATCCATGGGACCGGACAACATCCCAGGCTGCGTTTTACACGAACTTCAGAATGAACTGTCTCCCCACTTAAGCACCATGTTCAATAATAGCCTCGCATCAGGCTTTGTGCCCACTGAATGGCGCACAGCAACAGTTATCCCACTCCACAAAGGGGGAGCCACCACTAGATCCCGGGAACTATAGACCTATTAGCCTGACGAGCCTGGTCTGCAAAGCCATGGAACGTATCATCATGGAACTCATAAACAAAAACATTGGTAACCTCCAAACTCTGGATCCCACCCAGTTCAGGTTTGTGAAAGGTAGATCATGCCTCCTGACCCTGATAGACTTCTTTGAGGCGGTCACCAAAGGAGTAGATGAGGGTAAAGTGGTTCACACAGCCTATCTTGACCTCGCCAAGGCTTTCAACACCATCCCCCATTCTGGAATTATAGCTAAACTCAATAAACCAGGCATAAATCCCTACATCACAAGATAGGTTGTCAACTGGCTCACTGACAGAACCCACACTGTAAAAGTTGCAGACTCCACTTGTCACTGGTTTGAGGTCAGATTTGGAGTACCACAGGGTTCCGTCCTGGGACTGCTCCTGTTTGGTATCTACTCCTCTGAAGTACAGGCTAACACAGAAGGCCTTTGGCTAACGAAGTTCGCAGATGACTGCAAACTAGGAGCCATAGTCAAGTCCCCAAATGATGTGAACATCCTACAGAAGGGCCTCTCTGAGACAGATGCCTGGTGTCAGAGCCATGGCCTCAAGCTCATTGCCAAAAAGTGCAGTGTCATCCCCTTTGGTAAAAACTCTGTACCCATGAACTACCACATAGGCAGCAATCTACTTAACACCGAATGCGTGATAAGAGACCTTGGGACCCAGGTGAACAGTAGTCTCTCCTTTGATAGTCACATCGCCACAGTAGTCAGGAAGTCTTTTTACGTGGCACACCTCATCATAAAAGGGTTCTTGTCCAGGAAAAAAAGAGGTCATCGTTACCCTCTACTCAT
Source organism: Protopterus annectens (assembly GCF_019279795.1). Classification (NCBI taxonomy): domain Eukaryota; kingdom Metazoa; phylum Chordata; order Ceratodontiformes; family Protopteridae; genus Protopterus; species Protopterus annectens. Next base: position 235,079,549 of record NC_056748.1, on the reverse strand, counting down.
CACTCATTAGACCCATTATAGAGTACAACGCCCCTTTTGGAATGTACCTCACAAGACATCTGCAGCAGCTGGAAAGGCCACAGAAGTACCTCACAAAGAGGATTACTGGACTCAAACAAATGCCCTACACTGACCGCCTCAAAAAATTCCAGCTTTACTCCGTAGCATATCGCCTACTCAGAGGTGATCTCTGCCTAACATATAAAGCTATGTCAAACCTAGAGCTGTTGGACATGCTACACCTAAAGAAATCCCAATCCCTCCGAGCTACATGCTCTAGGGACCTAAACCTTGTCACCACAATAAACAGGACATGCTGGAGGGATAGATTCCTATCCCAGAGACTTCCCATACTCTGGAACAGGCTGCCCGTCTATGTCAAGCAAAGTTCTTCATTAGCACTCTTCAAGAAAAATCTTGATGAGTGGATGGGAAATAGGAAATACACCCCGGGGATCACTTCTGTCTCTGCTCGTTAGTGGCACAGGAAAATAACTTTCTTGGGTGGCGTAAGCCAGGGAACCTTGTTGGTTAGGCTTGCATAGGCCTTTGGGCCAATAGCCTAGTACCTACCTATGAACAAACTGCATAGACCCCATCCATTGCTAGCATGGCCTAGGTCAGAGTATGTATGATCCTTAATTTGCTTATCAACAGCAAGCAACCATGTTCATTTTTGGCAAAGTTAGTCAACATGACCAAATGACCTAGAGCCATTTCTTTTACAGCTTCAGTTGGCTAGCCCTGAGACAGTGCAGAGTCTGTGATCCATGCTTGGTTTATCTATTGGATACAGAGTTTCACAGTTTGTCTAA